>NW_022195080.1:0-19645 GCF_008641045.1 Pistacia vera | reverse complement strand
ATGACATCAGTTGATGGTTGATGATTTCTGTAATTGGACCAAGTGCTTCTGCTTCTTTCTCCGGCTTCTGCTTCTAAGAAATCCCAAGAACGAGTTGTGTCGAATTTAAGAAGCAAATTAGGGAAGACTGATACAACTTCATCATGGCCTGTTTCACAATTAAAAATTTGATTCTTCCATTTAAAATAAAAAAAAAAAAAAAAATCTATAATGTTTGATTAAAATACAAAAAACCCTTCTTAGAGGAATTACCAGATAGTGCAAAAGCTTCTTCTTCTGTAAGCATGGCCGAGAATCCCTTGAAAGCATGTTTATAATGGTGAATTAGAGATATTCTCTCACTCTCTTCGCTGCAAAAAGAGTAGACATAGCAACTAAATTTACAAAAATCCATATATAACATTTTCAAAAGCGTCAAAAGCTAATTAACCTCGGAATAATGGAAGATAATAGCTGCAAATGAGCCAACTCTGTATCTTCAGCATCTCCATTTTCAATCTTTGATGAACTCCCCAGGTAAACAATGTAAGGCTGCCAAAGAATATTTAAAATATAATTACAATAAATTAACAAAAGAATAATAAAAAATTTAAGAATATATTTGGTTGCCAAGAAACTGATGGAACAATAATAACTAGTAAGACTTGAATTGCAACAAGTGTGCTTCTGTTTTATTAGTTTTTTTGGATCTCGATGAATATACCAAAGAAAATGGTGATAAAAATCTACCTTGGGAGTTTGATTTGATGATGAAAAAGAAGCTATAACAGTAAGAAAATGCAGGCAGATAAAAGGCAAGAGTTGCAGCAAAGAAGCCATAATTGAAATATTAATCCAAGTAATATTTTTGCATTCCAAAGGTGGGTATATATAATATAGTATGTCCTTACAAGGAAAAGTTCCCCGTTAGGTTTTTGGTTTCTACGTCCACCCCACAATTATGTTTTACTCGTAATACACCCGAGATGTTAACAAAGTTTATAAAATCGATTAATTTACAAGAAGCTTTTTGACAAAGTCTAAAGTACATCTACAACCTTCCACAACAAGACTAATATAGCCTTAAACTCTCTTTGTTCTCTTGTTTCATCTTAAGCAAGTAAAACTTCTTTATAGTCATAATGGTAAAACTAACTAATTTTATTATTATGAAGAGATTATAATTTAATAGAAAAGTAGTTATAAAAATTATTATTTTGACTTAGTTATCCTTAATGCAAGTGGTATAAAGGTAAAGTATACATTACATTAATAATTAATTAATGGAGCATATCAAATCCAATGAATAAACATTGATAAAAGATATTGACAGAGTTTCGTGACAAGAAACTCTAAACATGTTTGAGAACCTAAAATATTTTGGCTTCAACAAAACGATGCCCATGCTGGCGAGTTATTACGTACCTGCAAGTTCAAAAATGTGGCAACAACTCTAAAATGTAAATCATTATCTTAAACAATTTTGTCTTTATATAGAAGATGTAAGGGTATTTTACTCTTTACATGTTTGATTATTGTGAAGTAACAAATTTTGTAAACAGATATTAGTATTTTGGATGTTTTTGTTACTAAAAAATAAATATGGGGTTGACAGTTGACGCAAAACCCGAGGGTAAAAAAAGTTTTAAGCCATATAATGTATACGTGAAACATTTTGTATCTTTAGTTGACCATAAAGACTAATTAAGTCGATTGAATTTTCCAAGTGCATATACCCATTATTCCATCATTGTGGAATTTTTTTGATAAAAGTCAATGAAGTTATTAATTTAAGAAAGAAAATGTGAATGCTTAAAAGACATTAGACTTTGAAGTAAATATGGAGGAAAGATCAATTTAATAAATTAAAATTTATTTAGTTTTATATGAATGGATAGAATTTTCAAAAGCATAATATCGTTTTCTAGGTCCACTATATGTATTTTGCAAACTTTAATTATTATGCTTAGGTGGCCTCTGTAAGTAGCCGCCAGGCCCATTATTGGAAGCTTTGCTACTTTCATATTCCATGATTCCACTCTATGTTTGGCAAGCACAATTTGGGAGGACCAGTCCCCACCCTCTCGATCCTATAAGATTCAGGCACTGTTATGAGATTATTTACTTTGTCAAACCTGGTGAGCATCCTACACACAGACCGAGTGAGGGAAATATTGTTATACCCAGCAAACTCTAACATCACGAGGGCAAAACAACAATCTTACCTAGCAGGAAGCTAATCGCTGTCAATCCATATGTTTCATAATCATGGCGAACTATAAATTATTAATTTAAAATTTTTATCCTCACCTAAACAGAAACTTGTCTTGGAATAATATAATGAAATAGATGAGATTAAAAAAATCCTTTCCCAAATGGAAATATCAACAATATCTTTTTAGAATCCAATGTAATTAGGGCAAACATATACAGGTTTATTGTAATTAGGCCAATAATAAATTTAATTATAGTTTAAATTAATTAATTAATACATTTAGGATATGAAACAAATTCAAAAGATAAAAAAAATACAAATAGTAGTCTCTAGTTTTCCACCTCTTATTCTTTATCTTCCAATGTGTGGGAAAAAGAAACTTATCGATTAATAAATCACATTAATTGTTTTGTTTTTTTTTTCTCTGTATGATGTGAAAAGGTGTTTTGTTTATTCTTTTATATGATGTGAAAAGGCCCAACGTCAGAGAATTTTCAAAAGCTGAACATCGTTTTTAATGAGTTTTGTTTTCCTGGTAAACTGTTGACATGCGAATATAAATATTTTAGACATTATTCTCTTTCCTTTACCGTAGATTATATTCTTACATAATTATCGCATTTTTATTTAAACAGGACGTGTATTCCAATATAATATACAATTCAGTACAAACAATTTAATTCAATTAAATACAATTATATCCTCTCAAAGATACCTCCAAGGGATACTCCAGTTCTCTTCAATTGTCTATCTTGCCCTCTCAATTTTATCATGATATTAAAGCATATCTCTTGATAGGGGTGTTCAAAAGAACCAGTTGAAACGAAAACCGGCAGATATCCTGAGTTTGGTTTCGGTTTCTACCCAGAACTAGTCGACAATAGGTAGGTTCCGGTTCCAAATTTTTGGAACCGTTACTGTGCGCTTCCGGTTCCTATAGTTAGGAACCGGAACTGGAACTAGGAATCAAGACTAATATAAAATAAAATTAAAGATTAGGGGGGTTAATAAAAACTTTTGTAGAAAAAGTAATATGAATACATTTATATTTATATTTCATAAAATTTAAAGTAAGTTAGTTTAACTTTTGAGAATATACATTTACAAAGTAATGGAGTTTGTAATTTTGAATTTATAATTTGTAATTTTATTTTTGTTAACAAGTGCCAGGTGGGGGGGTATTTATAAGTTTTTAAGGGTTTTTTTGCCATTTTAAAAATTTTTGGAGGGTCATAAATTTTACAGGGTACCCAGAACCAAAACCAGAATCGTTGTTATAGGTTCTGGTTCCAAATTTCAAGGAACCGTCGGTTCCGGTTTTTTCAAAAAGTACAGGGTACCCGGAACCGAACACCCCTATCTCTTAGGCATACTTCGGCTCTATTCAATTGTCTTTCTTGTCCTCTAAATTCTAACATAGTGTCCAAAGCTTCTATGTTTAGGATAGTGAGTAGCTATTTATATAGATATATGCATATTTAGGAAAATTTTGTCAACAAGATGATAAATGTCTAAGAAGGCTGGGTTTTAAGTGGGACTATTTGTGACCTCTCCAATGTTTCCTAGGAATTTTTCTGGTGCATATTAAATCATTTTCAAGACTTACTACTATCCTAGGTTATTAAATTGTTGTCCAACATCTTCCTTGGTGACTCCTGTTGTTCCTTCCTTGGAGATAGTCCTTCAAGGATGGTCCTCTCATCTCACTTGATCTTCCATTTGGGTAGTTGACTACGTTTATCCAACCACCTTGACTCCCTCTTCAAGTACTACTTATCCCACATCTAATGGCAGACAATATTAGCATCTATAATGCAAGCTTGACGGTAATGAATTATGCAAACTACAAGCTTGAGGGGGAGTGTTGACATGCAAATATGGAATAAGAATATGTAACATTATTCTCATTCCTATTTTATTTGAGATATTATTCTCTTTCCTTTATTACAGAAATTACATCATTATTGTTATATTTTATATCCTTATGGGGGCATTTGAATCATATAATGTTTTATTACAAGGGGATATTATATTAACGGAAAGAAATATCACCTTGAAGATTATTGGGAATGTTTAGAAAATGTGTTTGGTTGGTTCAAATGAATTGGTGAATAATATGTTTGGTTGAGAGGATAAATGGGTGTGTATGTGTTAGAGCTAAAAATCGTCTTGAGCCTGACGAGGTCCAATAATGAAATAAACATGTCACGGCCCAAGGTCTCAACCCAATCCCGATTGGGCCTACACTTAATATCACCTTGTGAACTACCCACTTTATGAGTTAGGCTATCTTATAAGTTAAGCTAAACTAGGTTTCAGCCCATTAGCCTGCAACAGTCCATAAACAGGAAATTAGAATCTCATTCTATTTCCTCTTCTACTAAGATTCAAAATCTTACTCAAACTATTAAACGTAACCTGATAAAGTCAAGAAATCATATTTCTTCCCTGATATGGATTATCTCCCAAAATAAGACTTAGTGTCCTACTAGGATTCTAACCCCTTGGGTTCACTATATAAACAAAGGTCCACCCTCTCATAAAAGGGGGAATCTGCCATAGTCAATGTACACTACTTAAAACCATCTATTTACTCCTAAAGTTCTTGCTCCCGAGAACACGACGCCTCAGCCGTAGTCCTAGCCTTCGACAAGACTCCTAGTAATTCTTCATCTCCTTAATTCTTATCAAATAATCTCTTTCAGCCTTGTTGACTTGAGCGTCGGAGTATCTACGGAAAACACCACCCTGGTGTTTTCCGGAAGCTTTACGCTTGTCCTTTCATGTGTGCGGGTCTAACGGATTGTTAGTGACCTCAATCTCACGAGATCAGTCCCCCTTTACGTAAAGGTAGATTTTTGCATCAACAGTTTGGCGCCCACCATGGGGCTTTGACAATCATCCATCCACAAACGACTTGCAACATGAGAGGAGGCACAGAACTCCCTCTGACTGATATCAAAGCTCAATCACGATAAGAAAAAAAAAATATTTTTCTTCATTTGTTTTATCTATTCACATGTCATATTCATCACATCATAATTTGTTTTATATTATGTCTATCCCGCGAGTAGTATGTTACTTTGAAGCCTCAAAACACATCTCCCATGTTCGTAATAAGTTCGTGCGACTCTCCTTTTCTTTTGAGCAATAAAGGAAAAGTACAGAGGTTATTCGGCTCTGCAAAGTGGGCACATTCCAACCAGCTCTTTCAGGGGAATAACCAGCTTTGTTATTCACACCTCAAACCACTACCGAAATCTCAGAAGCATAGAACTCATCTTCTAACTCCTTCAAGATCGAGAACCCACGAGAAATCCATTAAAACCCACTAGAGGAAAGGAAGAAATCAGAAGAAAACCAACACCAAAACTCTTTCACGCATATTCTTTTTCGACTTCTCCTCCAAAAATACGCAAAACTCAATAAACCCATCTAGTTTCCTTTTCACAAACTACCTAAAGTCAATCGACCTTAGAAGATCAAAAGCTTCATACAACCAACTAGCCAACCCAACACAAGCAACAACCGTAGCAGAACAAGTCACCAAACACTTCATTCAGATCAAAAGCCTCCATTGGATCATCCATTGAAGTTATGGACCACATTCGGCCCTATGTTTCACCATTCGTTTCACTGCTTAGTACATGCACCCCATGCATATCACTGCTCCATTTAGCTTGTTCTTTTCTTTCATTTGGTATGTATTAAACATGCATGCCATGCATACTACTTCTCCTTTTAGCTTATTTAAATTTTGCTCACCACGTGTTCCTCAGTCATCAAGAGGATTTTTTGTTAGTCTATCTCTCCACTTTGCTCTTCCAACTCTTTTCCAGTTGTCATGGCCGAGAATATTTCAGCGACTAATGCTAAATTCAGGAATAGCGTTGCCCTCGGATGATCTTGGCGACAAAATGGGTACCAGCTTTACATATTCAGTCAAATGGTTGGATCAACGCTAGCAAAAGGAGAACTCTCAAGTCAAAAAACAAATACTCCACTCGATTCAACAAGTGTGGGCGGCAACACTTGAAGGGGAAAGTAGAAAGCTCACTCTTCATTCGACTCTTTGTTTCTCCATTCGGCTTATTGTTTAACACATGCATCCCAGGCATAGTATTTCTTTCTCTATTTGATTTATTATTTATTTGGTTTATTTATACGCACACCATGAATCACTTTTCCATTCAGCCATGAGTTTGTTTGGCTTAACTGTACACCATGCAGGATACCATATGAAGTTGTTTTAAATCGTCTATTGTGATCACCTTCAATCGGCCCATACCGATTCATGAGTTTACTCCTTCGATCGGCCCAAACCGATCCACAAGTTTACGCCTTCATGACTTTACGCCTTCGAACGGCCCGGACCGATCCACGAGTTTACGCTTTCATGACTTTACGACTTCAATCAGCCCAGATCGATCCACGAGTTTACGCCTTCGATCGGCCCAGACTTATCCATGAGTTTACACCTTCATGACTTTACGCCTTCGATTGGCCCAGACTGATCCACGAGTTTATGCCTTCATGACTTTACGCCTTCAATCGGCTCAGACTGATCCACTAGTTTATGCCTTCATGAGTTTACGCCTTCATGATTTTACGTCTTCATGAGTTTACGCCTTCGATTGGCTCAGACCGATCTACGAGTTTACACATTCATGAGTTTACGCCTTCGATCGGCCAAAACCAATCCATGAGTTTACGCCTTCATGAGTTTACGCCTTCGATCGGCCCAAACCGATCCACGAGTTTATGCCTTCATGAGTTGATGACTTCAATCGGCCTAAACCGATCCACGATTTTACGCCTTCATGATTTTACGCCTTCATGAGTTTATGCCTTCATGAGTTTATGCCTTCAATCGGCCCAGACCGATTCATGAGTTTACGCCTTTGATTGGCCTAGACCGATCAATGAGTTTACGCCTTCGATCGGCTCAGACCGATCCATAAGTTTACGCATTCGATCGACTTAAACCGATCCATAAGTTTACAACTTCAATCGACCTAGATTGAGTGAAAGACTTGTACCTTAAATTGATAAGTCATTGACCCAATCCATACAACGGTCCATCCGACCTAACAAGTTGCTATCACTAATCCGCACAGTCTGCACTCATTCGATTAAATCTACTATCTAAGCTAAATACTCTTTAACTTAGAGAGTGGGGGGCTAACTGTTAGGGCCAAAAATCGTCTTGGGCTTGACGAGGCCCAATAACGAAATAAACATGTTATGGCCTAAGGCCTCAACCCAATCCCGATTGTGGCTACGCTTAAAATCACCTTGTGAACTATCCACTCTATGAGTTGGACTATCCTATAAGTTTAGCTAAATTGGGTTTCAGCCCATTAGCCTGCAACAATCCATAAATAGGAAATCAGAATCCCATTCTATTTCCTCTTCTACTAAGATTCCAAATCTTACTCAAACTATTAAACTTAATATGATAAAGTCAAGAAATCATATCTCTTTCATGATAGGGATTATCTCCCAAAATAGGACTTAGTGTCCTACTAAGATTCCAAATCTTACTCAAACTATCAAACTTAATCTGATAAAGTCAAAAAATCATATCTCTTTCATAATAGGGATTATCTCCCAAAATAGGACTTAAAGTCCTACTAAGATTCCAAATCTTACTCAAACTATCAAACCTAATTCGATAAAGTCAAGAAGTCATATATCTTTCATGATATGGATTATCTCCCAAAAGAGGACTCAGTGTCCTATTAAGATTCCAATCCCTTCGGTTCACTATAAAAATAGAGGCTTGTCCTCTCATTAGGGAGGAATCTCTCATAGTCAATCTACACTACTCAAACCATCTATTTGCTCCTAAAGTTCTTGCTCCCAAGATCCTGACGTCTCCGCCGTAGTCCTAGCTTCCGACAAGACTCCTGGTAATTCTTCATCTCCTTAATTCTTATCAAATAATCTCTTTCAGCCTTGATAACTTGGGCGTCAGAATGCCTACGGAAAACACCACCCTGGTGTTTTCCGGAAGCTTCACGCTTGTCCTTTCATGTGTTCAAGTCTAGCGGATTGTCAGTGACCTCAACTTCACGGGATCACACCCTATTTTCATGATGGTAGATTTTTTGCATCTATAGTTTAAAACTATAGATGCAAAAATCTACCTTTACGAAAAGGGAACTGATCTCGTGAGGTTGAGGCCACTGACAATCTACTAGACCTACACATATGAAAGGACAAGCGTGAAGCTTCTGAAAAACATTGGGGTGGTGTTTGCCGTAGGCACTTCGACGCTCAAGTCAGCAAGGTTGAAAGATATTATTTGATAAGAATTATGGAGATGAAGAATTACCAGGAGTCTTGTCGGAGCCTAGGACTACAGCAGAGGCGTCAAGTTCTCGGGAGCAAGAACTTTAGGAGCAAACAGATGGTTTTAAGTAGTGTGCATTGACTATGGCAAATTCCCTCTTTTATGAGAGGGCAGACCTTTGTTTATATAGTGAACCCAAGAGGTTGGAATCCTAGTAGGGCACTAAGTCCTATTTTGGGAGATAATCCCTATCAAGAAAGAAATATGATTTCTTGACTTTATCAAGTTAAGTTTAATAGTTTGAGTAAGATTTGGAATCTTAGTAGAAGAGGAAATAGAATAGGATTCTAATTTCCTGTTTATGGACTGTTGCAGGCTAATGGGCTGAAACCCAGTTTAGCTTAACTTATAGGATAGCCCAACTCATAGAGTGGGTAGCTTACAAGGTGATATTAAGCGTAGGCCCAATCGGGATTGGGCTAAGGCCTTGGGCCGTGACATGTTTATTTCGTTATGGGCCTCGTCAAGCTCAAGACGATTTTTGGCCCTAACAGTATGTTATATAGATTACTAAATTGCCCTCCTTTTTAAATATTAATAGAATAGTAGTTTTTATTATTATTTTTCGAATAATTTCATTTAACCCCTTACTTTTCTAATTTAGCAAAAACACCCTAACAACCAAAAATGTTTTAAACTTAATAAAAACACCCCTACCCACCCCAAGCCACTGCCAACATCTAGCCGCCATAGCCGGTGGCCACTGACAATGCCACAGATCTAGCCATTTCATGACTAGATCTCGCCGTTTCCAGATCCATGGCAGGAAAAGGCCTCACCAACGCAGAACCGGTCATATACGGCCAGTCATACACCATTATGGCGACTTTTGGCAACCTCCGACAATGGTCGACAATGGTTGGCGGTGGTGGCCAGTTCTAGGTGCAATTACGTTTCTGTAAATATAACAATAACGAGGGTAATGTCGTCCAAAAAATTTAAAAAGTGAGGACAAATGGGTTTGCATGAGTGAATTAAGTGTTTTGGAAATCTTAACAAATATAAGGCTAATTTCAACTATTTAGGGGCAACATGGGACACAAAATTGGATTACTTGGGGTAAGTTTTACTAACAACACAACCACTCCCTCAAACCCACACCACACCACCCCACACACCACCACATATCCCCCCCCCCCCCCCCCCCCCGGGGTCCAAGATAAAAATATTCCTGGCAACTTACCCCCCAAATGGCACTATTTGTCATAAAAGGTTCTGGGAATAATTTTTTACAAACTAACCAAACATCGTCATCTACTCAATTTAAAAAATATTACCCCAGTTATCTAATACTACCCCCATCTAAACGGGCCCTATATAGCTATCACACTTTTGTACAAATAAGTTGTGTGTTCACATACAATACACAACAACTCAATATAAACTGTTGAACCCATTCAGTTCAGTCAAAATCCCATTCCTACCTTGATAAATTTCCCAAAAAGCCGTTCAATATGGAACGACATCGTTCCTCATGCATGTTCACGATTCTGCCAAGTTTTTGCTAAAGGTGGTCAAGCTGTTCCTAACCGAACGACAAAATTGAACTCTTGTTCCAAGCATATATGAAGACTTAAGCAAAAAGGCTAAAACACACATTTAGAGAACGTTTGACCAAAATGAACAATCGTCGGTCTAGCCCATTCCATAATGAACACGCTCCATTCATTGTTCATGCTTCTGGAATCTTGACACAAGTTTGTGATTAGACCTAGTGAATTAACATTTTCATAGATAGATATTATTAACATTTCATTGATTTAATCTAAAATTTATTTACTTCAATACTTCATCTCCATCATGGAATAATAAATTTACTGCTTTTGTGAAATTAGACTCCATTCCTTTAAGTTATTTTATTCCATAATTAAAGTATACAATAATATATTTAAGATAATAATCACAAATTTTGATAATTGATACATGACTTAAAATCTTAAATCATGGGATTCTAATTTTATACAAAATCTATTAAAGATGAAAAAAAAAAGTTTTTAATAAATTTACTTTAGATGGTCCGGGGTGAATCGAGGACGACACGAGGTGGGCCGAACTGTATCCCCATCCCTGCCCCTGTTCCCGGATTTTTTCCTCTCCTTCCTGCCCCGTTACCCAAAAATTTTGGAGAATCCCCGCCCCGATCAAGATGGGGGCAGGGCGACTCAAACGCCCATCCCCACCTCGCCCTGTCTAAGTTCAACCTTTGAATAGAGATGACGTGCATTATGTCTCCCTCTTTTGGGGTGCTTTTCTTTTCCTTTCTAATAAAGCTCCCTCCAGCGACGGACCCACTTATATAGTTATATATGATTGAAGCTTACTGACCCCACTCAAGAAAACTTTTTCTTTTTCTTTTTAAGCTTAGTTTTATTTTTGTTTTGAATAGACAGTACGTGTATAAATATTTTTATTTGACCCACCTCATATTTCTTTTCTCACATTTTATGTTATAGATAATATTATATATACAAACTCTTTTAATATAAATTGATGTAATATAAAATAAATGGATGAATTTGTATACAAAATAAACTTAATAAATATTAATTAATTTTTTAATGATTTTGAAGACTCAGGAAGGAGAAAGTCAAAGAAGTAAGTTAAAAATTAAGTTTTTTAATGAAATTGACATGTCTCAAGTTACGAATGACTAATGGTACCAACTCAGAAGTTGTATTCTAATTGTAACTACAAGGCGAAAAGAATAACTCTCATCAATGATAAAATTAATGAATGAGATTAGTGCATAAAACATCAATGGCTACACTGACAACATTCAGAAAACACATCTCCAATTTTCATGGCATTAAAACCACTGTTATTCTCCTAACAAATTCATCAACTTCATTATTCAACATTCACTGCATACACCATCCGAACAGAACTGCGTCGACCATCCCACAATGTTATTGAACCAAAATTGTACCCGCTGCTAGCCTTCTTGCCGTTGAATGATACCTTTAAAGAAGCCCTCTTTACACCCACACCAAAACTAATCTTCTTCGGATATACATTCACCACCAATCCTGAGGGAGCCTGGACATTTGCAGTGTACGTGGCATTCGTCAAGCCGACGTTTGTCACTGTTCTTCTGACAGTTCTAATAGCTTTGTTCCTACCAAGCTTGCTTATGGAGATCGAAGGATAGTTTATGTTGGAGATGAGCTTGTAATGGAATTTTTTGAGCAATTAAAGTTGGAATTTGCCATTGATCTGATAATTTTGTTAGAGTATACCATAGTAACAAAAGGAATAAGGTAATCTTTGTTGTTGTTTCGAATACTAATCCGGACTAAGAGCTTTAAGTGGGCTAATTTCCCCAACTCCCATTCGTGTGGATTTGCATAGTAGCCCGAGCTGCTTTTCAATGGTTTTCAGTGTTATCATAATATTTGCTGCATAATAAAAGGACAACATATAAGTACATCTTAATTTTTTTTTTTTTTTTTTTTTTTTTTTTTTTTTTTTTATATATATCTTTTGGCCGGATACTGAACCTTCAAAGAAGAATCGATTGTAGGTGTAACTGAAAAAAAATCTCTAAATTATTTAAAACAGTTTTGGATACTATAATATAAAATCAGAAAACCAAAGCAAGTCAGTTTTTTTCTGTTTCTTACCTTTTTTTTTTTTATATCTCTTTTGGCCGGATATGAAAAAATTGGATTTTTCTCGTTGTAATTAAACCATACAACTACAATTTTAGTATTATTTAATTAAAAAGGAAGAGAGCTAAAATGACAACTATTAGTTTCATTCATCTTAAAGTGATGTTGTGGTGACTCAAAAACTTTAAAATTATTTGTCTTCAAGTTCACTGTATCTGGATATATAAATCATGTATTTATTTTTGGGTTTCCTGAAGCTCTGAGCCTGGTTTAGTTTAAAATTACTATTTCTAATATACTGTAATATATATCCCACCAGTTATTTTCTTGAGTCTTATAATATGAACAGTTAAATTAAGTAGTGTACCTGTGGTCAAGAGCTGATTTGCATGGAAGAAGTCCAGTCAGGCGCAGTGATTAATGAATGCAGCAGCTCCAGTGACGTGTGGGCAAGCCATGGATGTTCCAGATCTTAAACCATAATTTGCTGGCTTCTTACCCTTCGGAGCAGTCCCTACTTTCGGAACAATTGCAGCTAAAATTGCAACTCCTGGTGGCTGCTACATCGGGCCAAATTAATCAATGGCAAAAATGTAAATCTTATAGTGCAAACTCTTGTATTAGCTAGCCAGTGCACATATCGACATAATTATATAACCTGAGAATGTTTTCTGGAAGGTCCTGGACCTCTTGATGAGAAATATGCAACAACTGGGGCTGGCTTGTACCTTGGAACATCAACTGTTGAGAGAATCGTCGCTGTGTGGATCCTGTGTAAAAGCAATGGAAAATTAAATAGGTATCTCCACCACGGAAACTAACTATGCTCCAATTCCGCTCCCCAACACCGGGGGACCGGTGTCAGAGTTTAAGTGCCCCAACACGCAAGCATCATCGTACTATTTCCTTAGTACCCCAACACAAATTACATCGGGGTATGGAGGCGTTCACTGACGCTACCTACTGCGTTGGGGAAGGCCTTCGAATTCTGCTGCCATAATTGAGCCAACGCATCATTCCAGCATCGGGTATTGTGAATTACCGACGCCAAAATGTGTTGGAAAAGGCTTGTTACAGAGAATTATTCTGAAACAGCCATGACAAACAGAAATTGTATTTTTCGGTGCCAGATCTATGTCGGCGCAGGCTAATTCCATATTACTCTTTACAAAGAGTTTCGTGGACTTAAAAGGCAAAAATAAAATAAATAAGAAGCTACTTGGTAGAATTGATGTACTTAATGATTTGATATCGTCGGAGTTGCCAACTTGTGCATATGGGAATGTGCCTGAATCAAAAGGCACAGCTTATCACCTCATTTACAAAAATTAGCCCTTTGGCTTTAGCATCTTCCGCCACTAATTTCTTAATCCTCCTTGGATAGTTGGATCATTGTCAAGGCAAACAATGATCTTGCCTTCTACTTCTTTGCATCTAATGATCCTGGGGGACCTGGATCCTGCATATATATTGCGAACTTCAATTATTAAACATCAAATGATCTACACTACAACATCAATATAAACACTCTATATCATCAGTAATGCTATAAATACAAAATTAGGGTATCCACACATTATCAACCATAGACTTGGGATACAAATTGGATTTCATATTAGTTAGTGGCTACAAAATTTACCTTGCTTCAGATTCAGGGGTGAAGCTAGCAGCATATCCTTTCCAAATGCAAGGGGATAAGTCTTGGAGTGGGAGAGATTGATAAAACTAATGGCAGACCCCTGTGTGGAACAAGAATTAAGACAAGATTTTCTTGATAATTTAAAAATTAAAACAAATTTTCAAACTGATAAAAATATTTACTTGAATAATTTTCCCACTCCCAAGAACAATAGAAGATTCAAAACCCTGTCAATGCTGAAGCTGAAACAGTGAACACCATGGAGCCGGGTTGACAACCGTTGAAGGGTCAGGTCCATCATTTCCAGCTGAACAAACAACCATAATTCCATTGTTGCTCAGCATGAAAGCTCCAATGCTATGGGGTCACTAAGTAATCAGACTGAAACAGTGAGCTCATTCCAATGGAGATTGAAATGATGTCAACTCCATCCTCAACCGATCATCAATTGCCTCAAAAGGGTTGCTCCTGAGCACCCTGATCTGAGCAGGCTTGGTAGCTTGCAATCCTGGAAGACGGTGAGCTCCGCGCATGGTGCCTTGTGCCAAGCCGAAGTAGCTTGCGTTGGCAACGCGGGCGCCGGCGTGCGTGGAGGCGGTGTGTGTTCCATGGCCGAGAAAGTCCCTCGGAGAACCAGCAGTCTTGTGGGGGATGGTGTTTTGTAGTATCTTGCGCCAATTACTCTGTTGAAGTAATAGAAGATAAGAATTTGGATAATTGTTTTTAAATTCCAAGTAAATAAAGAATCAGGTTTTGGGGTTAAATACCTATTACAATTGGATTTCTTGAAGTCAGGTGATTCATGCAAACAACCTTTCCATCTGGAGGGATTTCACCCAGCTTGATCCTTGAAACTCTCAGATTCAGGCCATATCCTGGACCAAATCAAAATCAATAAAAGTCAAAACTTTTCTTCAATGTTTAAGAAAATCTGTTTATAAGTTAATAATAAATCCAGAAGTTCATTGTAATTAAATTTGCGAGTCTTAAGTGCAAGTGAGGAAAGGTCTCTATATGGTCAGTAACCATTAACAAGATAACAAATCGTGTTATGGTTTAAATGTATTATATATATATTAATTCTTTATAAAAATAAACTAAACATTTCCTAAAATAATGAAATTTCTTTAGAATCTATCTAAAATTTATCCGAAATCATCACATGAAAAAGTTATTGACAGTTTCAAATATAATAATTTATTATCTATTAAAAAAGAAGGGAAAAAGTTAAAAAGGAATGATTATCTTAATATAGTGTAAATGTAAATACAGATTTTATGTTCCACAAGATTAAGAAACAGTATAAATTTATTTATGTATTATTAATAATATTTTTAGAGCACAAATATTACAGAATCAGATTTAAAAAAAAAAAAAAAAAAAAGTTTAAATAACTGGGATCATGTGCACATGGGATTATCTACTTTTGGTCTTGGGTGTGTTTATTTTGTTATGTGGCTTCTAATATAATTGGTAGAACCTAAGTTAGTAGGGCGGTGTCATTTGGGCTTGGGATCCACAAATTTAATAAACAAATAGGCCGAACGACTTGTGCATACCCAAGATTTCCGTAACGACAAGTTGATACCCCAAAAGGTTTTGAAACGACAAATAGGTACCTTCCGTCATTTCTGTTACTGATTCTGTTTATTAATAGTGAAAAGACTAAAATGCCCTTCAAAGTTTCAATTTTAGTTTTTTAAAATTTAAAAATTTCTAAAAAACCCCCTAAGTTTTAAATTTTAACACCCCAATATATAAAAGTTAACAAAAACACCCCAATGCCAGATTCCAGCCACCATCGCGGAATCTGGCCGGAAAAACATTACGACACAGGCGTCGACGGCCAGATCTGGCAGTAGATCTGGCCCTTTTCAGCCAGATCAGCCACGGATCTGGCCGGAAAAGGCCAGAAGATCGCTGCACGACACAGATCCGACGGGTCTGTGTCGGAACGTAACTTTCCGGCCAGATTCCGACGGTGGTGGCGGAATCTGGCACTGCAGGTGGCGGGGGGTTTTTGGTATTTTACAAAAATTTTATACATTGGGGTATTTAGGTAATTTGTAAACTTAGGGGGTTTTGTTTTTAGAATTTATAAAAAACTAAAATTCAAACCTTAAGGGCATTTTTGTCTTTACTATAATAAACAGTAATAAACAGAAACCACAACAGAAACTGACGGAAGGTACCTATTTGTCGTTTCAAAACCTTTTGAGTACCAATTGTCGTTACGATAAACCTGGGTACGTGTAAGTCGTTCTCCCTAAAATATTTCTTTTCTTTCTATTTCATTTACTTTTCTTGAAGACGGTTTTAATGCTTTATAGATTTTAATAAATAAAAAATATATTACTTTTATAGATTTTTTAAAACTTATCTATTTTATTAGTCATTAATGCATCTCTTCTCAAGTTAACAAAAAACATAATATTTTTAAATAAAGAATGGTTTACTCTTAAGCTACAAAATAAAAATATAATAAAGAATTAGACATAGATTTCAATCAGACACATAAATTGAAATAAATATGGATATTATTATGGTATGAATAAACTTTATAAAGAGAAAGAATATTGAAATAAGTAAGTTGTACCTGTGTCAATCACGCCAATTATGACATCAGAAGAGTGTCCGTGATATCTGTAGTTGGCCCAGGTGCTTACGCTTGGCTGAGCTGCTGCTTCCTCTAAGAAATCCCAGAACGTGTGTAGGTTGAAGAACCCTATCAGGGAACACCGACACTATCCCTTCACGCCTGCACCCTTTTCACATTTTATTCATTACCATCTCAATAATATAACTATTCTGGTTATATTAATGTCACACCAGTATTTTTATGGAGCATGTGTGTGATACAAGTATATTGGAGGATATATAAATGAAGTGATTCTCTTTCGAGATAGTTTAATTTATTGTTTGTTTATTTTGTGCTTGATACCTTGACAAGTATGATCAATTATGGTGTTTATTTATTTATTGTCTCAATTTACTTTACATATATATATATATATAAATTAATACTGTTTTAATTAATATTATATTGATAAATAATTTCTTTTTCTCTATTGTTCAGATAAGAAGAGAGAATTAGTAAATTAATTACCCGATAATAGAGAAGCTTCTTTCTCAGTGAGCATTGCAGAGAAGCCCTTGAAAGAATGCTTGTAATGGTGGATTAAGGATATTCTGTCACTCTCTTCACTGCAAAAATTAATAATTAAACCCATTAAAAAAGTAATTAATTTAATTTAATTAAAGCAAATTAAAAATTGATTAATAATATGATAATGGTCATGATCAGAAAAGCACTTAACCCTGGAATAATGGAAGATAATAGTTGTAAATGAGCCAACTCTGCAACTTCGACATCTCCATTTTCATTATTTGATGAACTTCCCATGTAAACTACATAAGGCTGCCAATACACAACAATAAAATGATTAAAATTATCTGTTTGCTTGCCAAGAAAATGGTGGAAATTTCTAATAATTCTAAGTTAATGTATAATTTACTTAAAAATGTACCTTGGCAGTTTGATTTGATGTTGAAGAAGTGACAGTGAGGCAATGGAGAAAGAGAAAAGAGAGGAGTTTGAGGAAGGTGGAAGCCATGGAAGAAGGATTAAGGAAAGAGTTTTGCATGTGAAAGCAATGTGGGGATATGTGAAGAAGTTCGCTTAATCAGCCAACTATTTAAAGAGACAAAGTTGGAAGAGTGAGACTTTTCACTAAGGATCATTGATTGATTGATTATTCTAATAGATAAATAAATCTTCACCATCTTCAATGTATAATATTATTAGTGATCATGTTCTCACAAGTCTTTTCACCATGTAATCTACAAGTTTTGTATACTTTGAGGTCTGAAATAAAGGTATATGATAAGGAGTATTTTTGTTAATAAGAACAATATATTAAAATTTATGTTAATTTTGATTTGATCCTTTATATACATATATATATATATAATGACAGTAACACTCTTATTCTAAACTTAAGATTCAAAACTTTTTAGATTTTAGAGTTGTCAAAATGGATGATGTGAGGATGGGGTTTCACAATTTCGTATCATTTCTTTATACAAGTGTGATATATAAATTCTTAAATGTGGACGTTTTCGTATTAAAAAATCAAAAGAATTTGTGTTTTCTTGTATTCACCACATCAGGAATGTTCGTCCCAAGTTAAAAACAAAAAAATCAAAACGGCGTCTACCAAAGAGAAATACGAAATTGAGCTTAAGAGAATGATATCATATTATGCAAGAGTTAAGCGAACCCCTAAAAACATTATGATTTTATATAATAAACTAAATGTTATTGTTCCTAATCGTTGTTTAACTTTGCTTGTTACTGATTATATTATGTGTATGAAATAGCAACAATATTTTATGTAAAGACTTGATGATAATAGGGTCTCTGTTGGCTTTTGCGTTGGTCGTTTGATGCTTTGTCGGTTTCGCAAAAGCAAAAAGTGAAAGCAGCCCAAGTAATTTATTAATTATATTACTAATATTATTGACTTTAGTTTAATTAATTACTCTTTATATTCTTCTTTAGATAAGATATATAATTCAACTTTCATTCAATGGTGGGAAATTTGGAATTGACATGGCTAACTTCTGCATTTTTACTCAAAGATGATCTAATTCAACAACCTTAATCCTGTTCTAATATTGCTTTTCACAAGTTCCAAGAAAGAGCCTTACCGAAAGACCTTAATCTAGCCTATAGGTAACCCTTTTGCAACCCAACTCTCAATGAAAACACCAATGTTAAAGTTTAATCCCAAGAGAGAGTCCAATCCAAAAGACATAGGTGGGAAAACCCTTAAGCTTAAGTACCACACTTGGTGAGTGTGAGATCCCGATATGGGATCCTAACAATTACTCTCTATTCTTTCAATTATTGATCCAAAATTGTACCCATTATTAGCCTCCTTGTTGTTGAATGAAACCCTTGTTACATTCTCAGCAAATTCAATCCTATCTAGATATACAAGTAATGCTACATTTACACCACTCTTTTACACAATTTTCATTATATCATGACGTGATATATGTTATAACCACACAAATTCTATTATAATATTAAAAATTCAAAATAATTAAAAATTTGTGTGGTTGTAACATATGCTACATCATAATGTAATGAAAATAGTGTAAAAAAGTAGTGTAAATATAGCATTATTCTTGGATATACATTCACCTCTAACCCTGAGGAAGTTTGCACATTGGCAATGTACGTGGCATTCATGAACCCGACGTTTGTCACTGTTCTTTCGATGACCCATGTAACATAACTACTAATATGATACATCGGACACGCCACGCTTCCATTGTTCAACTCCAGTTTAAGACACTAATTTAAAAATATTAAAAGTTAAACTTACAATTCTCAGAAGGGATACAATTAAGAAGGAATCATAGTCACTCTAAGTTCTTGTAACATACAAGATATTAAGAAAGATACAATTCGTACGCTTTATGTTCTTCTTAATTTAATTCCTTCGTCTTGGAAAACCTTAAAACAAAAATTATGTAATATAGGTTTTAAAACCATGCTTGATGATAATAGGGTCTCGGTTGGCTTTTGTGTTGGTCGTTTGATACTTTTATGCTTTGTCGGTTTCACAAAAGCTAAAAGTGAACGTAGCCCAAATAATTTATTAATTTTATTACTAATACTATTGACTTTAGGTTAATTAATTACTCTTATATTCTTCTTTAGACAAGATATATAATTAAACTTGTCATTTTTACTCAAAGATGATCCAATTCAACAGCCTTAATCCTGTTCTAATATTGCTTTTCACAAGTTCAAATTTATTTGTTTATTTTAGATAGAA
>NW_022195079.1:0-114971 GCF_008641045.1 Pistacia vera | reverse complement strand
CTCCTAGTATTGAAAATTTTATTTTGTTTCCCTCTTTCTGTAAAACAAAGCGAGGCAAGATGGAGCAATCTTCCACATCTCCTCAGTCACTTTATTGAACCTTAAATTGACAAACTACAATAGCAGTGAAGCCAAGGAGCACTACACCCTTTCCCTTTCCACGAGATGATCTATTTAACAAACTTTTAAAGATTCACTATATGAAATTGGAATTGCAAAGCCCTTTCTCAAGCTAATGCCGCACCTAAATATCCTTACTATGAAGTTTTGCTAATTTTAGTTTAAAGGTTAAAGGTTAACGGTCTATTTTCTAAAATTTCCGGAACTCCTAAATAAGGAGTTATCCTTCTGCATTATTTCTGCACTCCTAACCTAAGTAATTTAACACACATATTGTCACTTGCACGCCTACGAAATCTACAAATTTAAACTTCTCTCCTGCTCAAACTTAAAAGTACTCACAATTATAAAGAATCAAACTAAAAACACCGAGGGTTTCAAAATAATTTTCTATGCTTGTTCTTAGGTAGCTGATTTTATCCTACCAATCTCAAAGTTTCTATTTAACCGAATAATTACCATTTTCTTCGTGCTGTTGAGAAACGGAAGGTGACATTTTGGTGGCAAGACTCCTAATTCCATCTTTCTCCGAATCCAAGCCGTCACGTGATCCTCAAAACTACTGACTTTCTTAGCTCGCACAATTGCGCCGTGGCTCCGCCTCACAACCTTAACGGCACTACCTTTTCCGTTGCTAGAAGCCTCGAGCCTCGAGCTCCGGTCCAATCATCACAGAAGTCTCCGTTGGTGGTCAACGCAAGAGCCTGGACGGCCAAGTCGGCGCGCGGCGACTCGGCGGCTGAGTCGGGAGAGAGCGGCTTGAGAGTCGGACACGGAGGTAGGGCTAGCGATGAGAAGAGAGAGAGATTGGCGAGGTCTGGCATTTCTGTAATTATTTGACACTTAAAAAGAGAATTAATTAAACATTTGGTTCTGGATTTGCTTGGTTTTATATATGGGAGGAAAGAGAGGGAAATTTGGGCGGGAAATTTACGGATTTGTTATTTTAGTTTGAAGAGAGGCAGGAGAAATTACAAAAGCAACCTTGGCATGTGGGCCATGTGCGTAAGAGAGGCGCGTGAATTTGAATTGGTTAGCCGTTGAGGTGTACGTACACGTGGAAAGCAAAAATAGGATTTTAATCTCTTACTATTTGAATAAATACAAAGGCGTTATCCGCAAACCCCCACGTGTTTGGGAAAATTATATAGCATCCCACTGGCGTAGAACATTGGACACTAGTATCCGTGTATTGTACTGATTAAGGAAAGAAGAATTTGAGGATCTGTGTATTGTACAGTTCATAATAACTTGATAATTTGAAGTTACATGGACCACAGAAATCCCAAGAGTAAAATATTATTCATTGATAAACCCAAAATCCAGCTACATAAAGAAACGTATTACAATCTTTGCAATGTTTTAGCCTACTAAAATTGATAATACTCTTCCTGTCTTCCGAATCATCCCGGGGGGGGTGGCGGGCGGCAAAAGCAATCCTTTATAAGCTTGAAGCAAACGTCACACTGGAAGATCCAATGGTCAAAATCATAGCGGACAGGTGGATGTGGGTCGGAGCAAGAGGCAGGGAAATTCTGGACAGTTAGTGGCCAGTTGTCTAGGTTTAAATTTGATTGGGGTACATGAGAACTGGCAGGAACAAATTGATAGTTCTCCTCAAAATAAGTGGGCATATTTTGTTCAGAGGCATCGAAGAAGCTAAGTGAACCAGTACAAGGAACAGATTCCTCCCAAGAGTTCAGCTCTAAACTAGGTAGGGGGGGTTGTTGGGGAAAGCAATCATAGTGGGCAGGTGGATGTGGCTCGGAGCGAGAGGCAGGGAAATTCTGGACAGTTAATGGCCAGTTGCCTGGGTTTAAATTTGACTGGGGTACATGAGAACTGGCAGGAAAACGTTGATAGTTCTCAAAATAAGTGGGCACATTTTGTTCAGAGGCATCGAAGAAGCTAAGTGAACCAGTACAAGGAACAGATTCCTCCCAAGAGTTCAGCTCTGAACTAGGTAGGGGGGGGTTGTTGGGGAAAGCAATCATAGTGGGCAGGTGGATGTGGGTCGGAGCAAGAGGCAGGGAAATTCTGGACAGTTAATGGCCAGTTGCCTGGGTTTAAATTTGACTGTGGTACATGAGAACTGGCAGGAACACGTTGATAGTTCTCAAAATAAGTGGGCACATTTTGTTCAGAGGCATCGAAGAAGCTAAGTGAACCAGTACAATGAACAGATTCCTCCCCAGAGTTCAGCATTGAACTGTTGCTGCCTTGGTAAGTACTTCTTGCTCTTCTGTTCTCACGTTTTGACTTGGATTGATAAACAACGCATATTGCCCACTGCGATTAATTAATTCAAAATGTCAAACACAATCAGAGGTTAAATGTATATTACACTCACTTTTGATCCCACATAAAAAATTGGAATGTTCCCTAATGAGAATTTTCATAAATATATATATAAGTTATAATAATTCAAAGGATAGAAAATTTAAAAAAAAAAAAAATGCATGATTATCATTTTGATGCAAGGTAACGAGGTTAAGGGAAAATAACCAAATAAATTTCATCCAAAAATGTACAACAGTTATAAAAGTGGTAATTTTTTAAAAAGAAAACAAAAATATGGTCTGCATTATGTGGAGAATTACATTGAAATACCTGTGACCAATTGTTGAGCAGTCGATATTCTTTCATCAGCCACTGAGTCTTCCGCTTTTGGGCATCGTAGTGTTCAAGATTTGCCTTTTTTCCAATTTTATGTCCTTCCTCGTGGAAGATAGGATCCGTCTTTCCCGTTTTCCAATATCCACCTCCGGCTCTGCATTTTCTCTGAACAATAGTGCTGCTCGTAACATTAGCATACTTCTTTTGCAGTTCCGTACGATAATAATTCTTATTCAACCCATCAACAACATTTTCTAAACCTGAAATCCAAGCCAAAAGTAATTATAATCAATAACAAAACAGTGGGTTAATTAACAAAATAAGTTATAATAATTATGAAGCGTTATAATCTTTCACACAACATAAATTGAGCCACAAAAGCTTAAGCACTTCAAGTTTATTGCAAACAATTTTTTTTTTAAAAAAAGTAAATTACAAACTCATTCATAAATGTA
Organism: Pistacia vera; assembly: GCF_008641045.1. Classification (NCBI taxonomy): domain Eukaryota; kingdom Viridiplantae; phylum Streptophyta; class Magnoliopsida; order Sapindales; family Anacardiaceae; genus Pistacia; species Pistacia vera. Next base: position 111,780 of record NW_022195079.1, on the reverse strand, counting down.
TAACGAAACTGAATTATAAGAGTTGAAAATAACTTTTTACGAGGTCAAATGAAACATTTAATGGTCGAGAACGAGATTTTTCTCTCACTTACTTGGAAGCTGTGGAGGTTCAACATGATAAACATGGAATTTTTGGATGTGTCCAGCAATTTGGAAACCCTCGGGACATGCATGCTTCTGAATGAGGTAGTCAATGACTTCTTTATCGGTTGGAACAAATCGATAACCAGCAGGAAGATGATAGGCATAAGAAGGATTATAACTGAGGAAAAGCCATTGATGACCATTAGAAGGAAGAGGGGAAAAACGAATTTTAATAGGAGTCATTGAAAAAGCCGGGGGAATTCTCGTCGAAGCAAGGTGTGAAAAACTCTTATTTCAGACTCAGTTTCTTAAATAATTTAAGGGGGAGTTACCTACCCAAAGTTTGTCATAAAGTGGGTCCCAAAAGGTTTAAAAATGACAAATAAACACCTTCCATCATATTCTGTTAGATTTCTGTTTGCTAAATGACAAAAATAATAAAAAAGACTGGAATACTCTTAAAAGTTTGTTATTTTAATTTTTTATTAATTCATGCCTAGTCAACTAATTCAATTACATAAATACCCACACAATTATGGTGAATTACAATTATGCCATCAAGTTATTATAAGTTAATGAAATGACCAGTTTATCCCTATGAGTTTGTTAAAAAAAGACACAACAAATGACCAATTTGTCCCTGTTTTGGTAACAAAATTTCAAAGTGAATGTATACAAATAAAGCAGCAGAAGACAATTGCTTATTTGTGGCTGAAGCAATGTGTAGTGAAATTCTTCATGATTTAAAAGAAATCATTCATACAAAATAAAAAAATTTGTAATAAAATTCTTCCTAAGTTACAAATAAACAAAATCTATGAATTCATAGAACAAAATTTGTTTACATGGAAAATTTACAAAAAAAACAGAAGCAATTTCCAAGATGCTTCTGTTACCTAACTCCTAAATATTGCATAAATCTTCAATTGTATTTGCTGAGTTGCATTTTGACAATTTCCTTCAAGGGCTTCGCCATTCTTATTTTCAAAAAAGTGTAGACAAACAGAAAGATACACCATAATTTTCAATAAACAAACAAAAAAATGATCAGAAATTAGAAATATAGCTACATCAAATAAAATTAAGATTTACACCTAACTCCTAAATATTGCATAAATCTTCAATTGTATTTGTTGAGTTGCATTTTGACAAGTTCCTTCAAGGGCTTTGCCATTCTTATTTTCGAAAAAGTGTAGACAAACAGAAAGATACACCATAGTTTTCAATAAACAAACAAAAAGATGATCAGAAATTAGAAATACAGCTACATCAAATAAAATTAAGATTTACGAACAAAAACAAATAAAAACACAAAACAAATTTACCATGCACAACTACTGCCTACCCAAACAAATATGGAGAATCACAGGGCAAAGACTATAATCACAATGACCAATTCACAACTCATACTATCATAGGCTTCATAGCCAAATGTACCTAAACTAAATAAATTATTGAAAGCATTTTTCATAACTACAGCATATCATCAATCCATTAAGCTTTTTACACTATACAGCCTATTCCTCAATATATATTAGCTGACACAGTCTAATTTTAACATCAAAATTTACCACCAGACCTTATATTCTTTTAATACTACAGCAAAGCATTATATAATGAGATCGATACATGGTGTTGTTAACCGGGGGGTCAACCCATAAACTTACACGCTGCATCATGAAGGTACAATATAATCAGATTAAGCAGCAATTAATGATCAATCAATTTAAAGACTTCAACAACTAAAGATCAATAATTCAAAAACGAAAGCAACTAAGGAGGAGAAAAACCTTTACAAAGGCACAAGGCCTCCTAACGTAGCAAAACCAAAGAAGAGAAAAAAAGCAACTCACAAAAAATACAAAGTCTTCGAGCAGGACCACAAACTCAAGCACAAAACGTCAACAAAAAAAAAAAAAAAAAAAAAAAGAGCAATCACGCTCCAGCAAAAACTCTACACTTGGAGAACTCACAACAGCAGCAAAAAAGGGCTAAAAACCCACACGAGCAGGATCAACACACCGCCTCAAAAAGGACAACACACATAAAAAGCCAGCAAGAAGAGAACAACCACCATGGAGCAACAACTTCACGAAACATACAGACTTACACCACCACACCAAACAAAAAAAAAAAACAAAGTTTAAGCACTTCGACAACAACTGAAACCAGCAACAGCATCCTCGTGCAGAAAACCAGCCCAACCAAGGAGAATAATCAACATGACTACTGTCCTCCAAGGCCTGGAAAGAAAAAAAACCACAAACCAAAATTCTCTATATGCCCACAACCACAACCAAGCTATGAACAATCATCACTCCCCACACAGAAACATAGCAAAACAAAACTAGGCAGTCTAGATAACAAAAAAAAAAAAAAAAAAAACTGCCTCAGGCAGCCCACAATCTCAACAACCAGATAGCAAAAACATAGATCAGTTCCATAAAAACAAAGGAAAAACAGAAATAAAAACGTGGACAACACCCCCAAACACCACGCAAACAACAGCCACCTAACAAAGCACCCCACATCTCCACTCCAACGAATCCAACACCCGAATTACTCCCCAAACCCATACCTCACACTCTTCCCACAAGCCAAAAAGGAACCATCTCCAACCTCCCAACCCCACAGAGAGAGAGCGAACAGACCAGTGGTTCCAGAAACAAGAAAAATTGAAAACACCTCCAACCTCCCAACCCCAGAGAGAGAGAGAAAACAAACGGACCAGTCGTTCCAGCTCCTTCAGAGACAAAGAACGAAGATCGGAAAAACGCCAAAAGACACCGTTTTCTCTTTTTTTTATTGACAAAGTCAACTGTTAGGGACACGTGTCAAGCTCCTTATATCAAATTATTATACTGCCCTTTTGCAAACGGAAATTCTTAATAGATTATGATGGAAAATACTTGTTTGACATTTCCAAACCTTTTGGGATGTCAATTTGTATTTACGATAAATGTTGGGTGGGTGTAAGTCGTTGGGCCAAAATTAAATGAGTAAAGTTTTTCAATAATTGAGGTATAGTGTTACGGTGGAGGTCTGTCTTGTCCTAACTTGTGTTGCGATACCATATGTGAATGTGATAAAAATGGATATATAGATTTCTAAGGGTCATTACCCCACAAATCTTATTGTGGGATGGTAAAGCCATAAGTGCCAAACATTGACAACTGGAACCGAAAGAAGGGCTCACCTTTGCTAGGATCAAATGGTACGTAGTCTATCATTTTTCTCTGATTTGCATCTGTAATTTTTTTGGGTCATTGGGTGAATCATTCATGCTGGAAATGTTGGCTTCTACTTGTACTGGGCATTAAGTTTTCCATTATGCATTCATCTATTTAAAATTACAGAAATTAATATACAAAGGAGATGACAGTTGTTTTTTGGAAGTGAAAGGGGCCGCATTGTCAGAGCGGTTGAAGAATCCATTCCATCTGCAGCCACCAATGCTCTCCGCTAAATAGATGATGATTCATCTAGATGCATAATTTTGTTCGCAATTCGATTTGAAATCAAGGAAGAAACGGATTTTGAAAGTTAATCCTATTGCCCATATTTTCTGTCCTCTTCTCAACCTTGTATAAAGCACTCCATTGTCGAGAACTACGGCATTCCAAATGAAGGGCATTATGGAATTGACCCATGACATCATTCTTAAGTCAGCTACTTTTAAGCATCTTGGACAGCTTTTACATGGTTCCAGTTATGAGATGCAGAAAACATAACCTCTCAAAAATTTTGGTCCTCTGGTAAGCAAATTCCACAATCCATGCATTACCCTGGGGAAGAGCCTCCACACCCAATTTGTACCAGTGATCTTTCTCGTCTATCTCATCTATCCATTCAAGTTAAATTGCAGTTGCAATTGTATCGGCGAAGGAGATAGAAGGTTGAATGTCCCGAGGGTCCCCAAGTTGAATGACCGATCCAACAATTCCATGTCTATCTATTCAAGTCAAACTGCAGTTGCAGTTGCATTAGCGAAGGAGATAAATGTCTCTCTATTACCAGGGGAGGAGCCGGAAACCTTTTTTAGAGGGCCAAAATGTGATGTTCACTAAATGACAGACCAGAAAAATTCAAAGTTAAATTTTCGGGAGCTAAATGTTATGTTTAGAAAATAAGGGTGGCCAATAAAAAACTAAATTTATATGGAGTATAACTATAGTCCATTAATCTTCATCAAATAAAATCTCGATGTTTTGTTAAAATTTTATTCGTATTTTTTATACCATGTATTTGAATAAGCTCTAAATCTATGAAGTCTCTGGATTTTGGGCTTTCGGCTGGGCCGCCATTGCTCATAGCGGTCTCGGGTATTCTTGGGTCTTAGAGACTTAGATTTTTAATTATATAACCAATTTGTTTAAGAAAAAATACACAAAATAAATTATTAGCGTTTAAAATAAACAATAATAATTTAAAATTACACCAATTATAGAGAAAATTACTAATAGGGAAATGTTTCTTAACCCTCACTATCTTTTTTAGCCCCCCGTGTTCTATTTTAACTGAGGGTATAATTGTAATAAAAATTGCAGGTTACAACAAAATTATAAAAAATTTAGGTCAATAAGAGTTCATAATTTCACAAGTAAATTAAAACTTAAGGTATTAATTATCAAAGCTACTTAATATTTCTCCTTTAATTTCATATCTCATATATTTTTAGATTTAAAGCGAATAAAACTATTGTTTTTAGATTGCTTTTAGAATTGATAATTTTATAGAAATATAAAATATTAAAAGGTTTCACATCTTAAGCAAAACTATGAATATTGTTGATGCTCGAATTTTGGCACCAACGAATTGTCACGTGCGTAACGTTGATTGGCTAAGAAACACACGTGATAATGAATATTTGCAATGAAATAAATGTAAAGAGAGTTTTTAAAGTGGTTCGGATGCTAAGGTAGCAAGTCCTACGTCCACTGATTTGTATTGATATTAGTGTGGGTCAGGTCGCAAAAGCGGACTGACTTACAGAAGAGTTGGAAAAAGTAAATGTGTTTACATGAGAGGAGAGAGAGTTTCCAATGTAAAAAATGGCCGAATCCCTTAATGAAGGGGTCTTCTTCATTTTATATCAAATGAAGCGTGTAATCATCATTAAATCCATGGGTTGGAGTGACTGTCAGGAATAATCCGGCTTATGTCATTGCTCTCTTCCCAAGCTGACTTCGCATGATTTATTGCAGGAAATGGACGCGTGTGAGCTCCTATCATTTGGCAGGCCTGACGTGTGCGTGTTGCTCTGACGGGAGCAGGTCACCCTTCACGTGACTTTCCCACGTCAGCCTTTATTTTCCCAGGCATAATAGAAGCCCTCTAGTTTTTAAGGTTTGAGGATCGAACCTTGGAAACAGTCACAACTGGAGGTTTTGGTCGCTCCGGCTGAATGGGGTGAGCTCGGCACAGGACTCTTGGCGAACACGTCTCGCGCGATTCCTTGCCTAAGCGACCTGATAATCTTCATCCTAGCGACCTGGGTCTGATGGACGCTCCTTCTGTACCTTAGGAATCAATGAACCTGATTCTGCGCTGTCAGGCACTCTGCCACGAGTTAAAGCGTTTGTCAGACACATTAAATGCACGTGTGCTGACCCGATGCCGTTTTGACACGCATTAGTTGCGCAGCGCATTCGAAACGACGGCTCTTATCACGGCATTTAATGCGACGTGGGGCGCATTTAATGCGGGAGAGAGAGTGGGCTGTGTTTCGGTTCGAGAGGTGGTAACCGTCGATTCGCAATCCATATAAAAACTCGCATTTTTCAGATGAGGTCACCGAAATTTCTTTTGTTTCGAGTGACAAACCTTAGCAAACCAGAAACCATTCTTTTCCGATCGGCGCTTCTCAGGCAACTGAAACGAGTTTCGGTCTCGGTTACTCATCCCAGAAGGTAAGATTCTCTTCTTCTTCTTTTCTTTGCATTTGCTTGGTTGGGCGATGGCGTTGGGTCTCTTGGTGTTCACCAGAGACGTGACGTCGTCAGGATTCGAGCCGTGGACGGCGGCTCGAGTTACTGTTAGGGTTTAAGAATTTACCCCTATCGCCACACGGGACAAACACGAAGGCCTAAATGACCGTGTCTGTCGATGTTGCAGACTGGAATGGAACCGTAACATCCAGACCGAGGAAGGAGCCAGCTCGTCCTCGCGGGAAGTTCCCGAGGACGCGTCCCTTGATGTCTACTCGGTCCTCACCTCAAGGAATTCGATAGGAAAAAAGGCAGTTTGATGCCCGCGCGAAGGTGTTCCCGACATACCAGGTCATCACGGCACCCTACCGATGGCCTTGCCGCGATCTCTGAAGAGATCTTCAAGGGTGGAGGGAGGATTCCCCTCCATCCTTTCATCAGGTCGGTCCTGGATCACTTCGGAATCGCACGATGCAGCTGACGCCAAACGCGTACGTCATCGCTGTCGCGATGTACATTGCGTGCTGCGAAAGCGGCTGGGCGAGCCAACGGCAGTGGAGCTCGGCATCGCCTATATCTCAAAAAGAGCAGGGACAAGGACTCATACTATTTGTCTCGGTGACCTACCATTGCCGCGGGGATACACAGCTATCCCAGCAATGCGGGGCCTACGAGACAAAGTTTTCTTCTTTTGTATGACGGCTACTGCCGCTTCAGGATCCAAGAGGTTTTCTTCGCTGGGTTCATTATCTGCTCGCTCGATGATCAGTAGTAACGACCTGTTTTCTTTTGCAGTAACAGAACGACTAGCCAAAACTTACTTGCCGACCCAAACAGGCTCGTATCCTTTGGAGTACTGGACGAGGAGAGCCGGGACACGAGGAAGCTTGTGACAATGTGAACTTGCGGAGTACGATTTTTCAGCGACAAAGCGTCTTTAGAACCCCCAGAAGGTAAGTTATACTGGTTCCTTCTGGTCGTAGAATGATTTCGTTTACTAATGAACTTAAATGCAAGAACCATGCCCCCAAAGGAGTCGAGCAGGCCCGCCGAGCACCATTCGTCTTCCCTCGATCGAGGAGATGAGAGAGCGGCTGAAGCTGCTCGTCCTATTCTGGCACAGCCGGTGCGAACAGTCGCGCTCCCCAGCCTGTCCTGCGCAAGAAGCGACCAGGACAGAACAGGTCGCTCAAGCACCAACTGCTCGCCCAAAGCGGAAGGCTCCGACCCGAGGTCGAAGAAGAGGAAGCAGATTCAGGCCAAAGAGTCAGAGACCGAATCTGAGGAGAGCCTCTGAGGTCGCGCCAGGAATCTAGGAGGTTGGGCAAGGAGCCCGTGAGCGAGGCGGTCGCTGCCGGCAAGGTGAAGGACGCATCTGTGTAGACTCATTGGGGAGTCTGCCCGAGTACCTGCAGCGATTGTCTATGGCTGCTCGAGTGCGAGCTATCGGGGTCATCGACGAGTTTGCTGACAGGGCGCCGACCTGATGACCACGTCGTTCCAGCATCTGAGCAAGGTAAACGAGCTGTACTTGAAACTTCATTCTGACTTATCGATTTATTTCAACTCATATCTTGTTCGCAGGCGTTGCTTGCGATGAGGATGTCCATGGAGAGAGACGCGGCTGGGGGCGCAAAGGGGACAGCGACCTGAAGGAGAGGTCGCGAAGCTGAAGCAGAGTTGGAGTCCGTCGAAGCGGAAAGAACACAGGCGTTCGAAGCGGCGAACAGGTATCTGAACCAAAGGACGCTGCTTTACGAACAGTGGACTTCCAAAGAAGGAGCTCGATTGACGTGCGGAGGAAGTTAAAGAATTCCAAAGGACAGCCGCAGGCTCTCTAAAGAGGTCGGAGAGAAGGATCAGGAGATCCAGGCGACCTTCGCACGGGCTCAGCGAGCTGAAGGAGATAGGGAGGCCTCCGAACAGGAAAGGCTAGCTCTCGAGGCGAGCTCCAGGAGAGTCGGGAGAGAGTCGCTTCTCTGACTGAAGAAATGCAGAATCAGTCAGAGGAGATAGAGGAAAGGCGCAGACTGGGCAATCGGGGCTATTTACTCCCTGCGAGCAAGGAATCCAGACTGGACATGTCGACCTCCCGGAAGGCTAGCAGGCGATCTTGCGGATCATGCAGAGGAGGACAACCAGGCTGCCGCGGGCCGCTCAAGGACCCGACCAGGCAGGGGGTTCTGGCTCGAAGGATCCCCCTGACCAGCCTTAGCCTTAGCGTAATGAGTTGTCCCATTGTAATCGGGTCTTTTGACTTTTATATAAATGAAGATATTTTCTTTACAATTGCAGTTCGCTTTTTCATATTATGTACACTTTACAATTGTGATTACATAAGCGATTACATATAAATTCTTACATGCGAACAGAACATATGCGAACTGTTTGGCGAACAAAGAAATACTTGAAAAGAAATTAACAAAGACTGGGAGCTGAGTTCGGGATTACTGATAGTATGGCCGGAGGTGCTCGACATTCCAAGTCGGGGTACTTTGGAGCCGTTCAATCTTTGAGATGGTAGGTCCCGGGTGATGACTTTGTCGACCCGGTAAGGACCTTCCTAGTTAGGTCCTAGTACCCCCGCACTTGGCTCTCTGGTTCCGAGGAGAACTTCTTTTAGCACAAGGTCTCTGACCTGGAAGTCTCTGCTGACCTTTTGAATCGAGAAACCTTTTTGTCGCTGCTGGTAGGCTGCTATCCTTAGCGAAGCCTTGTTGCGATGCTCTTCGACCAGATCCAAACTTGCTCTCATAAGGCTTCGTTTTCATCTCATGTTACAAGTCCCTCCGAAGAGAACCAGTTCCGACCTCTAAAGGGATCATTGCTTCGCAGCCATAGGCTAGCGAAAAAGGGGTTTCGAGGTGGATGTTCTTGGGGTTGTCTTGTATGCCCATAAGACTCGAGGAGATCGTCAGCCCAATTTCCTTTGGCTGCCTCGAGCTTGGCCTTCAGAGTGTGCTTGATGGTCTTGTTGACTGCTTCAACTTGGCCATTTGCTTACGTCTGGCGACTAAGGCAAATTTTTTATGGATGCCCAGCTCGTTGCAGAACTGCTTGAACTCCATTATCGAATTGCTTTCCATTATCTGAGATGAGGGTGTGAGGAATTCCGTAGCGGCACACTATGTTCTTGAAAACGAAGTCTTTCAGCTTTCTGGTTGGATCGCGGCTAGTGGTTCGGCTTCAACCCATTTGTGAAATAGTCTACCGCGACCACGGCATACTTGACCTCTCCCTTTCAAATGGCATGGGGCCGTAAGGTCGATCCCCCACATGGAAAACGGCCAGGGGCTAGACATGGTAATCAGCTCATGAGAAGGGGCTCGCGGAATGTTCGCGAACCGCTGGCACTCGTTGCACTTCTGACAAAGTTGTGCGCATCTTCTTGGATTCGGGGCCAATAATATCCCTGGCGAACAACCTTGTTCGCAAGAGATCGAGCTGCTGTGTGGTTACCACAGATCCCTTCATGAATTTCCTCATGATGTAGTCTGCTTTTTCACGGGTTACACATCGGAGGAGAGGGGCACTGAATCTCTCCTGTACAGCTGACCCGATGAGTGTGAAACGAGCAGACCTTACTCGCAGGACCCTTGCCTGACCTTGTCGCTCGGCAAGATCCCATCCTTGAGGTACTGGATAATGGGGTCATCCCGGAATCTGGCTGAACCACATTCACGGCCTGTTCGGTCGAGTGATAGTCGGAGCATCGACGAAACGAACAGGATGCTATCAGGAGCCTCAGAATCTAATGATGAGGCTATTTTTGCCAAGGCGTCCGGTATAGAGTTGCTCTCCCTAGGGATCTGAGCGATTTCAAAGTGCTTAACAGACCCAGAGAGACCTTAGCTTCTTTCAGGTAGCGGACCATGTTCTCTTCCTTGGCTGGTATCCCCTAGAATCTGGTTGACGACCAGTATAGAGTCGCTGTAAATGCTGATCGCGGTTGCACAGATTTCTTTGGCGAGTCGCAACCGGCGAGCAGAGCTTCGATCGGACTCATGTTGGTCGCCTTAAACCCGAACGGAGAATACCATGAATTCGAGCCCCTCTGGGGCTCACCAGGAGAAGACCCGCACCGGCTCTTTTCCTGTTTGATGACCCGTCGACGTAGAGGTTCCAGGTCGACAAGTTCTGAATAGTTTCTTGCCCGACTTCGCTAGACTGTAGCTCGCTGGGAGATAGGAAAATTCCGAGATGAAGTCTGCAACAGCCTGCCTTTGATGGTCGACCTGGGCTTATACTTAGGTCGAATGGCTCTCGTTCCATGGCCCATTTGAGCAGTTTACCGAGGCCTCTGGTTTCTGGAGGACCTGCCTGAGGGGGTAATTTGTCATTACATTGATTGTATGGGCATGGAAGTAAGGTCGCAGCTTTCTGACGCGACCAGTAGAGCAAAAGCTAGTGCTCCATTTTGGATACCGCATCTCGGCATCCGATAGACGCTTACTTGAATACAATGGCCACTGAGCTTTTTCTCTTCCCGTATTAAAGCTGCACTGACCGCGAACTGAGACATGGACAGGTAGATGAGCAGGATTCCTGTGGAAGAGGTTAGAGAGGAGAGGTGGCTTCCCGAGATGCTCTTTTATACTCTGGAATGCCTGCTCGCATTCGGAAGTCCACTCGAATTTCTTATGGCCTTCAGAACATTGAAGAATGGTGGGTGTTAGCCTTGATATGAAGCGACTAGTGCCGCTATTCGCCTGTTCAGACTCATGTACTGCTTTTTGTGGCGGATCTCCATATCGAGCAGAGCTTGAATCTTTTCGGGGTTTATTTCTATGCCCCGCTGATTGACCATATATCCCAGGAACTTTCCTGACGATACCCCGAATGAACATTTGAGAGGGTTCAGCTTCATTCTGTAGAGCCGGAGTATGTCAAACATCTCAGCGAGATGCGTAATATGCTCTGAGGCGACCTGGGATTTGACCAGCATGTCGTCCACATAGACCTCCATTGTCCTCCTGATCTGGTCGGAGAACATTCAGTTGACTAACCTCTGATAGGTCGCACCCGCATTCTTGAGGCCGAAGGGCATGACTTTGTAACAGTACAGCCCCCGGTCCGTAATGAAGGTCGTATGCTCCTCATCTGGTTTATACATCGGGATTTACTTATACCCCGAATATGCATCCATGAAGCTTAATAGCTCGTGCCCCGAGGTGGCATCAACGAGCTGGTCGAATCTTGGCATGGGGAAGCTGTCTTTTGGGCAAGCTTTGTTCAGGTCGCTGAAGTCTACACAGGTCCGCCACTTGCCATTTGGCTTCTTTACCAAGACCGGGTTAGCAACCCAGGTCGGGTAGAGAGCCTCGCGAACAGATTCATTTCGGAGAAGGTTCTCCACTTCTGATTTTAATGCGACGTACCGCTCCGGATCCATCGCCCTTCTCTTTTGGCGAACTGGCTTGGCTTCACTGCTGACGTTCAGTGAATGGCAAATAATGTCCGGGCTGATCCTGACCATATCTGCGTGCGACCAGGCGAACACGTCAATGTTCTCCTTCAAGAAGCTCACCAGCTCGGAAGCAAGCTGAGGGTTGAGACAGCTTCCGATCTTTAACACTTGGCTCGGCTCGGCTCGGCTCGGCTCTTTTGGATCAACCGAAACTTCGGACAGATCCTCAACCGGGCCGCTCAGAGGGATTTCTTGAATTCGCGGATCTACATTATCCTCCGCTGGACCAGGCTGTGGCTCGATCCGGCTGATCGCCATGGCCTGGCGGGGCGCACATCGCGAAATGCCCTTTCCCTTGTCGGCCATTTGGACTGCTTTTACATAGCATTCGCGAGATGCGCTTTGCGATCCGCTTACCTCCCCTATCCCCGATGGAGTGGGAAACTTCATCTTAAGATGATAAATAGAAGTGAGTGCCCTGAAAGTTCTCAGCAGAGGTCGCCCTAAGATTCCATTGAAGGCCGATGGGCAGTCCACGACCAAGAATTCGGTAACCCTAGTCACCTCGTCGTAGTCGCCGAGCGTGACTGGGAGCTGGATTGTCCCGCTGGGGATCAGGTGATCCCCTGTAAAACCGTACAGAGGCATCGAGGCTGGCTTCAGGTCGGCCTCGACCAGGTTCATTCTATCGAAAGCGGACTTCAACAGAATGTTCACAGCGCTTCCGTTGTCCACAAGCATTCTGCAGACATTATGACACCCTATCAGGGGCGTGATCACCAGAGCATCCTCATGAGGATGGTGCAAGCGAGCTGCCTCTTTCTCGCAGAAGGTGATTTGTTCCTCTTTTCTGGCCTTTTGAGGTCGCTGCGAAGTGTTCATCACCCTGATCGGGTCATGGTGCGCTTCGCAAGCATATCTTTCCTGCGCTCCTCTGTTTCCCGCGAGGTGCAGACCTTCGAAAATTATGTTAACACTATCGTACCCGCTGCGATCACGGCACTTTTTCTTTCGCTCCCCTTGGTTTTCTTTTGGGGAGTCATCAATGTACTCCTTGAAGTGCCCCTTCTTGATGAGCTCTTCGATAGCCTGCTTTGGAGCTCGGCACTCATCAGTGAGATGGCCATTATCCCGATGGTAACGGCAGTATTTTTTGCTGTTTCTAGCCATAGCCGGGGTTTTCATGGGTTCGGGCTCACCGAGCAGGCTGGCCTCCTCGGATTTATCGAGGATTGCAGATATGGACACATTCAGCGGAGTGTATTGAGTCCCGTCGCGGTCGGGCCGAGGAACAGGAGCATAAGACTTTTTCTGCTCGCAGCGGGGTTTCTTCCCTTTTCGCTGATCGTCAATGTCTCCCTTGCGATCAGCACGCCTATTATCTCCCCGACCAGGCGTACTGCTGGAAGTGCCGTGATCGCGACGGCGGAGTGCCGCCAGCGAATTCTCTATTTGGAGATACTTTTCTGCCAGGTTGTAGAATCTGGTGAGGCAAATACCGTCCTCAGCTTGCAGTTCCTTCCATAGGTCGGTTTGCGGGTGAACTCCAGCTATTATAAGAGTTCGGATGGACTCTTCTGGAGCATGAGCCACCTTGTTGAGTTCCCTGTGGAAGCGATCAATGTAAGATTGCAGGGATTCGTCTCTTTCTTGCCTTATGTTGCTGAGGTAGCTCAAAGGCATTGAAAATTTCCGATTGGCTTGGAAATGCCGCAGGAACGTCGTGCTCATCTGAGGCCACGAACTGATCGATCCCGCTGGGAGCGACCTTAACCACCGTTTGGCGTGAGAAGTCAGCGTCACGGTCAAACAACGGCATTTTGCAAGGTCCGAAACCTGGTGGAGCTTCATTAGGTCGTTGAACTCATATAAATGATCCTGCGGATCATGGTTTCCATCGAACGGCCGCATATCTGGGATCCTGAACCCTGGTGAAAGTGGGGCAGCTAGCACTTCGGGAGAGAAAGGGGATGCAGAGGCGACCTGCGCCTGTTCGTTTTGCTGCTCCCTTAACCTGTCCAGAGCTCGCTGCAGCTCCTCGATTTGTGGCAACAGAGCCAATTGGGGGTTGCTTTCACCCGTGCGAGCCCTGCCTTCTCGGTTGCCGTTCAGGAAAGTTCGGAGGTCGGATTCCTCCTCGCCTCGACCGATATTTCCGGCCGCACTTGACACACGCTGACTAGAGGCGTGTGAAGGCGATGGATTGCGCCAAGCACTTTCACGACCCTCGCGGTGGTACGAACCGCCCCGCGAGGTGTGGGGGCCACCTGCATAACGATCGGGATCGCTTTGCTGGTGGTGATAGGAATCACCGCGCCCAGCATTTTTGCTTGGGTTTGCCTGCGACGTGGCATGGGACAGCTCGGGATTCACTTTTTCACCAAGTCTCAGCTTTGCCGACACCCTACTCGGGGCGCCTTTTGTATTCGCTGGCCCTTGGGAGCCCGTAGGCTTACTTTTTGCCACTTGCTTACCCTTACGCTTATGCGCTGCAGTGCTTGCGGCACGGGCTATCGCCCTTTGCCGTGCTTTCGCGCGACCTGCAGGCGTCTTTGGCGGTTGTACCGCTCCGGCTGTCGTAGATGACATGCCTTGGTCCAAACGGTCCAACCTCTGGTTGACCGTCTGGAGAGTATTGTCGAACCTCTCCAGGTAGCTTCTGATGGCAGGGTCCAGTTGCGGAGCTACCGGGATATTCCCAGCAGCATTTTGCGAAACTGGAGGTACGTTGGAAGAGGTGTCCCTCTGGGCTAGGGGGACTCCTTCAGCACGCTGGGAGACCTGCTCAGGCTCAGATTGGCGAGCCATTTGTTGCTGTAAGACCAGTAGGTCAAAGATCCTCCTGATGAAGGGTAGATACTAAATCAGGCCCTCCTTCTAGCGCCAAACTGTTGATGCTCGGATTTTGGCACCAACGAATTGTCACGTGCGTAACGTTGATTGGCTAAGAAACACACGTGATAATGAATATATGCAGTGAAATAAATGTAAAGAGAGTTTTTAAAGTGGTTCGGATGCTAAGGTAGCAAGTCCTACGTCCACTGATTTATATTGATATTAGTGTGGGTCAGGTCGCAAAAGCGGACGGACTTACAGAAGAGTTGGAAAAAGTAAATGTGTTTACAGGAGAAAGAGAGAGAGTTTCTCAATGTAAAAAATGGCCGAATCCCCTTAATGAAGGGGTCTTCTCCATTTTATATCAAACTGAAGCGTGTAATCATCATTAAATCCATGGGTTGGTGTGATTGTCAGGATATAATCCGGCTTTATGTCCCATTGCTCTCTTCCCAAGCTGACTTCGCACGATTTATTGCAGAGAAATGGACGCGTGTGAGCTCCATATCATTTGGCAGGCCTGACGTGTGCGTGTTGCTCTGACGGGAGCAGGTCACCCTTCACGTGACTTTCCCACGTCAGCCCTTTATTTTCCCAGGCATAACAAATATGTATATAAATCCTTCTTAAATTTTTTGAATATGTATGCAATTTCATTGTTAGTAATTTTTTTAAATATTGTTATACCCCAATTCAAGATAGAAGATGGGAGTTAAAGATGAAAAAAAAGACGGGGCTATAAATCACTTCCCTTACTAATATAACATATAGCAAATAATATAAGAGTGGTGTTATTTATAAATTTATTCATATTCCAAAATGAACCTTATCTTCTTCCTCTTAAAACAGAACCCTTTTTCAAGTCTTCAAATATAATACTGATGCAATTATAAACAAAATTGTAATATATCTTTAAACATAAACTTATTGACATGTTGTGTTCATAAACTTATTAACTCCATTGTTGAAAAGGAAGCGTACTTACCAAATTGTAATATACATTTTGGTTGTAAAAACTATAAGCTAGTTGAACTATAACTTAACGGTCCCATTTCCAATGTTTTTTAATTATTATTTTTGGTTTGACAGGCCTTTATTTATAATTGCATTCAGTGTTATTTGAAATTCTAGAAATTACATGGAGAGGAGAAGAAGATAAGGGTATTTTTGGAATGTAAATACATATATAAATTTGATTAATGAAATTTATTTTTATGTAAGTTATTACGAGTTTTGGTGAAACTTAAAGAAACCTCTCAAGATAATCCACGAAAAAAAAATTCAAAGATTAATAAAAGTTTATAAATTTGATATCATATAGGGTTTTGTGGGAAAAACAAATTATCTTTCTTATTTTTAAATTATATAAGTTGATTTTAGAAGCAGCAGGGAAAAGGCTAAGAGCCGGATTGATCAAGTCCACAAAAATTGAAATTACAGATATCAATTCTTTTTACATGTAATTCAATCTAATAATTTAATTTTCTTGACTTTCATCTATCCCGATAAAAATTTAAGGAATCAATAGCAAAACATGTATTTGTAATTGTTGGCTATGAAGCATGACTGTTTATTAGTTTATACAAGTCAGTAAAACATGAATCAAATGATAAATTATACATATACTAATACTATTATAGTTTGACAGTATCGTACTATTATAGTATGATTCATTAATATTGTTAAAAGACTTTATATCAATTTTTTTTTTTTTAAGTATCTTATCAAATTATCAAAAAACATGTCTCTCATGAAATGGTGAATCAAATATTTATATGAATTAACGATTTATTATAATGAATCAAATGATACATTATACATATATTAATACTATTATAGTATGATATTATTATACTACTATAGTATGATTAATTAATATTGTTAAGAGACTTTATATCCAATTTTTTTTTAAGTCTCTTATCAAATTATAAAAAAATGTCTCTTACAAAATCATACACTATGTCTATTTGATAATGATAGATTATGTCTATTTAGATATAATTTTTGTTTTAAATTTCTTATTAAATTATTAAAGAGAATTTAAGATAAATTCTAAATAAATAACGACCATAATTTATTATTAATTAATTTAAATGACTTATTGCATATATATTATGTATTTATGTTATTAAATATTAGCGTTTACAAGTTATTAGAATAAAAAATATGTTATTATCTATTAATAATATAACATATATATTAACATTTAATCATTTACATATGTATCAAGTAATTTATATGTGCATATTTAGCTTATTATATTTAATATAGACAACTTCACTATTATTATTTATTACACATTTATATATGGTTCACTCAATGTTCCCACAATTATATTATTATAATGACATTTCAATTTGATAAATTAATAATGTGAATTATAATGACAATTATATTTTATAAAATATAATGACAATTAAGTTCTAATTAAATGAGAATATATAAATTGCATCAAAATAACATAATATCATGTTATTAAAAAATTAAATATGAAATCTTTTGTATCAAATATTTATTAACAATATTCAAAAGCATCCCCAATATTAGACTTAGCAAAAAGGTGCTAGTACTCGCAGGTCAACGGATACCCCCACCAAATGGGTGGGTACGAGTATCTGTAAAAATGACCAGTTTGAAAATTACACGTACTCGACCCGTTCGTGAAAAATATGGGTGGGTTGGGTAATGCCCACGGGTACTCATATTTAAATTTAAAAAATAAAAAGGTGCACTGTAGAGTAAAGTGAGAAAAAAAAAAAAAAAAAAAAAAACCTAAGTCTAAAGTGAAAAAACAATTCAACTAAATCTCTCTCTCTCTCCATCGCAACCTGCCAGCCTCTCACCTCTCATTCTCACGCACACGTAGAAGTTCTCAAACTCTCTCACTCGACTAAGTCTCTCTCACTCTCATCGCAGCCTCTAACCTCTCACTCTCACGCAAACGTAGCACGGCAACGGCTCTCAAACTCTCTCACTCTCATGCCGTCTAACGCCGAATTGCAGCAGCTCTCACGGTCATTGTCTCACTCTCACGCCGTCTCAATCGTTTTCTTCGGTTATCGTCTCATGGTCATCGCCTCATGCCGTCACCGTCCCTAGTAGCTGAATCTCTCAATCTCTGTCACTCTCAAGTCTCAAGACGTTGCTAACAGCAGCTTCTCACTTTGGTTATTGGTATATTCTTTGTTACTGCTCAATCTAAATCCCTAATTCATCTTAACATCTCTCCAGTCTCCACGCACGACTAGGGATGGGCATGGGCTGGGTTGGGACCGGGGACCACTGTCCCCTAGCCTAGCCTGAAGGTCCAAGGGGTATCCTCGAACCCAACCCAATCCCTGAATGAGGATTTTGGAGAATCCCCAAACTCCCGAGCACGTCCCGGCCGCCCCGAATCAGGGGATTTTGTGACTTTGTGTAGTGGTGTTGTGTGGGTGAAATTTGTGTTTATAAAATGAAAGGCAAATCCGTAATTATAAATATATAACAAGGGCAATTAGGTAATGCCATTGAAATAATGAAATAATCAAGGCTGCGTTTGGTAAACTTTTGGGAATACTACTTTTAGTATTCCCAAAAAAGTTAAACAGTAAATTACCCAAAATTTCAGATTTTTGGGAATACTACTCCCAAAATTATTCAACTTTTTTTAAACCCTTTAAATTTGATAATTTAATTAAATACCCCTAAATATTTTTTTTTAAATTACAAAAACACCCCAATAATCCAAATTTACCAGATTCCGGCCACCACCACCGGAAAATGGCCGGAATCTGGTAGAATGGCGCACTACCGGCTGAATCTGGCCGGCAGTGCGCCGATCTAGCCTTTTCCGGCCAGATCCACGGTGGATCTGGCCGGAAAAGGCCAGATCTAAGGCCAAAGATCTGGCCGTTGACGGCCAGATCTTTGGCCGTAACACTCGGTCACGACGGCCAACAAACGGTCGTCGTTGACCATCAACGACGACCGTTTGTTGGCCGTCGTTGAGAGTAAATACGGCCAGATCTGGCCGTTGACGGCCAGATCTGACCGTAGATCTGGCCTTTTCCGGCCAGATCCACCGTGGATCTGGCCGGAAAAGGCCATAGCGACGCATGACCGGCAAGATCCAACCGGTCATGCGCCCATACGGCGACTCCGGCCACCTCCGGTGGTGGTCGCCGGCTGGGGGTGTTTGAGGGTGGGTTAGGGGTATTTTTGTTAACTTTTAATGTTTTATTATAGGGGGTATTTTGTAAAAAAACAAACATAAAGGAGATTTTATTAATTTATAAATTTTACCTCGTAATACCCGCCCAATTCAACTTTTTTTTAACTTTTTTCAAAAAACTTTTCCCAAAACCCCCAAATTTTCAACCAAACGCAGCCCAAATGATACGTTATAATTTATACATATACTAATACTATTATAGTATTGTACTTGTTAAATGTTAATAAATCAAATATAGTATTATAATGAATCAAATAATAAATTATACATATACTAATACTATTATAGTTTGACAGTATTATACTATTATAGTATGATTTATTAATATTGTTAAGAGATTTTATATTCTTTTTTTTTTTAAGTCTCTTATTAAATTCTCAAAAAATATGTCTCTCATGAAATGATGAATCAAATATTTATATGAATTAATAATTTATTATAATTAATCAAATGATACATTATACATAGACTAATACTATTATAGTATGATATTATTATACTACTATAGTATGATTCGTTAATATTGTTAAGAGCCTCTATATCCAATTTTTTTTTAAGTCTCTTATCAAATTATAAAAAATTATGTCTCTTATAAAAGGATACATTATATCTCTTTGATAATGATAGATTGTGTCTATTTAGATATAATTTTTTTTGAATTTCTTATCAAATTATTAAAGGGAATTTAAAATAAATTCTAAATAAATAACTACCATAATTTATTATTAATTAATTTAAATGACTTATTACATATATATTATGTATTTATGTTATTAAATATTAACGTTTGCAAGTTATTTGAATAAAAAATATGTTATTATCTATTAATAATATAACATATATATTAACATTTAGTCATTTACACATATATCAAGTAATTTATATGTGCATATTTAGCTTATTGTATTTAATATAAACAATTTATGTATTACTATTTATTACCCATTTGTATATGGTTTCACTCAATGTTCTCACAATTATATTATTATAATAACATTTGAACCTGATTAATTAATAATGTGAATTATAATGACAATTATATTTTATAAATTAAAATGACAATTAGGTTCTAATTAAAATGAGAATATATAAATTACATCAAAATAACATAATATCATGTCATTAAAAAAATTAAATATAACATCTTTTGTATCAAATATATATTAACAATATTCAAAAGCATCCCCAATATTAGACCTAACAAATAGGTACTCATACCTGTGGGTCAACGGGTAGCCCCACCAAACGGACAGGTACGAGTACCTCTAAAAATTAACCATACCTGACCTACCCGTGAAAAATGAGGGTGGGTCGGGTAATGCCCACGGATGCTTGTGGGTACCCGCATTTAAATAATAATAAAAAATGTGCACTGTAAAGTAAAGTGAAAAAAAAAAAAAAAAACCCTAAGTCTACAGTGAAAAAAAATTCAACTAAATCTCTCTCACTCTCCATCGCAACCTGCCAGCCTATCACCCTCATCGCAGTAGCCTCTCACCTCTCACTCTCATGCAAAAGCTCTCAAACTCTCTCGCTCGACTAAGTCTCTTTCACTCTCATCGCAACCTCTAACCTCTCACTCTCAAGTAGACGCAGCACGACAACAACTCTCAAACTCCCTCACTCTCATGTTGTTTAACGTCGAACTGCAGCAACTCTCACGATCATCGTCTCACTCTCACGCCGTTGCCAATTATCGTCTCACAGTTATCGCCTCACGCCTCATGCCGTCGCCATCCCCAGCAATTGAATCTCTCAATCTCCGTCACTCTCAAGTCTCAAGGTATTGTCCGCTATGGGTCCTTCTTGCCACACCTCCTTCGGACCTTCATGGCTTTGTTTTGCTTCGTGGTCTCTCCACCTTGTGAATGCCTCCCTCATGACTTGAACCTTGAACTTATACCTTGGCCAAGGTATTGTCTGCTATGGGTCCTTCTGGCCACACCTCCTTCGAACCCTCACAGCTTTGTTTCGCTTTGTGGTCTCTCCACCTTGCAAACGCCTCCCTCACATGACTTGAACCTTGGACTTATACCTTGGCCAAGTAACATGAGTACCAATTGGCTATACCTTTTTATTCTCACGATCGGGGGCTATCCTCTATCTTGCCACCTTTGGGCTCAAGGGCTTTCCCCGCGCGTCGAACATGTCTAAGGTATTGTTCGCTATGAGTCCTTTTGGCCACACCTCCTTTGGACCCTCACGACTTTGTTTCGCTTTGTGGTCTCTCCACCTTGAGAATGCCTCCCTCATGACTTAAACCTTGGACTCATACCTTGGCCAACTAACTTGAGTACCATTAGGCTATACCTTTTTATTGTCACAACCAATGACTATTCTCTATCTTGCCACCTTCAGGCTCAAGGGTTTTCCCCACATACTGGACACGTCCATGGTATTGTTTGTTATGGGTCCTTCTGGCCATACCTCCTTCAGACCCTCACGGCTTTGTTTCGCTTCATGGTCTCTCCACCTTGTGAACGCCGCCTTCATGATTTGAACCTTGGACTTATACCTTAGCCAAGTAACATGAGTACCATTGGGCTATATATATATATAGCCGAGCCGGGCCGGACCAGGGATGATACCATCCCCGAACCTGGCCCGACCCCGATTGAAGCGGGGAATCTCCTCCCCGTTTGGGCCTGGTCGGGGTGCACCCCCGAGGCGGGGAACATGCCTATCTCTACACACAACTCCACCTTCGACATTCGAGTGTTCGACCCTTCTAGCCTTCCTTACACTTTGACCCTTCAACGGTCCACTTTCATCTCTGATCTCTCTCTACCTACAATAGATCATCTCTTCACTCTTTGATTTGACCCTTCCTTTGCTAAGTCAACTAGAAATAAGATGTTTCCCACCTTGTGTTGTCTTTTTTTGACAACTTTGTAGTATTCTTTGAAGATAACAACTAACAACTTGCTTCTGTTTGTTAGCAACACGTAGCCACATACACAATTATGGGTTTAATTGAACCCACTAAACTTTTGGAATTTTTTTTTCAAAAAAAAAAAACTTATATATTATGAAATTTACAATTTTGACCCCATAAAAAATTGTATTAGTTAACATTTTTTTACTTTTTCTCACTTTTTCATTTCCTCTCCTTCTTTCATACTTTCTTCTTTTTTTGGTTGGATTACTAAAAAATGGCTATTCCTTTAAGGTCTGCTTGGGAGTTTTTTTTTCACTGGTTTTGGGGGGTTTTTAATTAGACTGGTTTTGAGGTGTTTAAAAACCCCCATTTGCCAGATTTTTAATAGGCTGGTTTTGACTGGTTTAAAAATCCCCCAAAACCAATGTAGTGTATTTTTGAGGGGTTTATAAAACACCCCAAATCGGGGTGTTTTGGCTGGTTTAAAACTTTTATCTCAAAAAAACCCCTTTCCACTCTCTTTGCTGCACACAAATCTCTCGCTGCTGTTGACTTCTCTCTAGCACACAAATCTCTTGCTACTGCATACGAAGTGAGTGAATGGTTTTAATTTGCTACACACAAATCCCTTTGCTGCACACAACTCGTTCATGATTGATTAAATCCTTCTCACAGTGGTAGAATTTGGTTCTTATAATGACTCGACTGTTTTGGTAAAAGAGTAACAGAACAACGGGGTTGACATTTGTTGTCTGGGTGTGCAAAACAACAACTTTGCCACAAATTTACCAAACTTTTCTTACCACATAAACCAAACATTGGCAGCAGTATACAACTTTATAAATGGGAAATACATCCTCTTGTTTTAGAACGATGAAGCAAATCTTTCCATCATGTTGACTACAGTCAAACTTTTAGTCACGAATTCATGATCTAATGGTGGTTGTTACTTCTGTACAGCAACAATTTTGTTACTCTATACAGTAAAAAAATCGGGGACAGCCTCTTGTTTGATTGGAGAGAAAGAAAATAAAAACAAATAACGTAGGCATTATCTATATTTATCAAAGTTAATTAAACAAAAGAGAGAGTGTTTTAACTTTATGGGCATTTATGTAAATTTATCATTTTAAAAAACTATCAGAACCGTTGGAAAATAAACTTCCAAGCACAAGTTGGGTGTTTTAAAAACCGCTACTAAAAACCCCTCAAAACCGCTACTAAAAACCCTTCAAAACCGCTACAGTGGTTTACCCTCAAAACCGCTACGATGGTTAACCTCATAACCGCTATCATAAAACTCTCAAGCAGACCCTTAGAAGTTAATTACAAGGTGAGCATCATTAAGATGATGCTCTTTTTTTTTTAATTTTTTTTTGCTTAAAAATCTTTTCTTTTATCTTTCTTAATTGATGAAAGATCAGGGTTTTTTTTTTTTTTTTTTAATAAATAAGTTTGAAATTTGAAGATTAAATTTTTTGATTTTGATATGGGTTTTGATTTAATTTTGTTTGTGATGAGGTATGGGTTAATTCATTGTCGTTTTAAGTTGGGTTTGATAAATTTTAGTTAGTTATTAAGTTAATTTTAAATGGGTTTAAAGAATTGATGAAACCCTAAGTTGTAGAGATTTGGGGATTTGATTTAATTTTGATATATTAGTTAATTACTTAATAGTTAGAGTTAGATTTGATGAGTTTTCAGGGTTTATGAATTGAATTTTATTGGGTTAATAGAAATTGTTTGAAAAGCCTAAGTCATAAGATTTAGGGTTTTGGTTTATGGTTGATGATTTTGATAAATTAAGTTGTAATTGTTGTTTATGTTGAGGAATTGGAAGATTTTAAGGTTAGCCCATGTTACTTATTGAATTTTGTGTTGGTTTTTTTGGGTTTGTAATTGCAAATTAATTATTTTTCTGATAATAAAAATTCTTTTCTTTTTCCAGTTATGGACAAGTTTTTGATTAAAAAAAAAAAAATTCTAATAAGCAAACCATCAATTGACCAAAACATTAGGTGTCACCATAGTGTTGACAATAAGCCTATTAAATCTAGCTCAGGACAAACACATGTAATATGAAAAATCATGGAGGATAATTGTAGAATTGATAATTTAGTATGTATAACTTTTAAAATTACATTTCTTATGCTTATTACTTCAATATAATTTGATTGTAAATTTATCAACCTAGGTGTTTTGAACTTATTCACTAAAAATCCTAACTACGTCCCTGTTTGTCTAAACGTTATTTATTCAGAGATAATTACTACCCGGATTCTTCTCCCCTAAAGCTATTCAGCTGACTGATAGAAGTTGTTAATTTTTTTTTTCTTTTTCTTTTTAATCATACAGACTCGTAAAAAATTTGGCGCTTCACCGCCTTCTTGAAGTGTTGTCATCTCATATTGCTTTCTTTTAAATGTATTGATGTAATAAAAAATATTTTGTCTTTTTCATGTTTATTTCCTTGGTCTGGGCTTGAAACATAAGCCAGAAATAAGTGTATCATTACATATTTAAGCAATTGTTGTTTTGTAAGATTATAATGAAAAGTAATTTAACGCCATTGATCTCTTGGTCGATCTGTATTGTTATGGATAACAATCTGGTCATTTTTTACAATAGATTATTTGTCCAAAGAGCAAATGACATGTTCCCACTCAAGGTTTAGCAAAATCTTGAGTTCATACCTTTGGTTTATTTATTCTAGATTCGCACCCTTAAACTAACACGGTTAATTAATTTTGAATTCTGATTTGTGTTATTACCATCCTACCCTTCACGTTTTTCTTTTTCTACACAGTCACCATCACCATCACCATCTAGCCACCACCCAACCGTCGGCGTTTTCACCCTTGTTCTGGCGGGTTTTTCACCCAAAATCACCACCAACCTCTTCCTTGTAACCCTTACACCAAAACCCACCAAACCCCTTCACCGTTGCACCCTCCCATCATCGGAAAACAGCCTCTTTGGCGTTTGCATTTGCGTTTTCTCCCAATTTTGCGGCCAGATTCCGGCCAATTCCCTTATTGAAAATTCACCCAAAGCCACCAATCGAATCCCCTTCATCGCTTCTACAAAACCCACCCTCTCATCAGCTGTTGTCACTTGTTGTTTGCTACCCAAGTTCCATTCCCATCGCCATGAGACAATTTTTTTTGCGATCTTTTTCCATCGTTTTTTCTACCTTTTGACCCCCCATCCTCCTCTTTCTTGTTTTTTTTGTGGTTGTTGTGCATTCTTTGGCCACTGGTTATCATCCATCAGTCCAAAATCTCCATTCAAAGTCGTGCCCACCAGCTGTTTGAGGAAATTCCTTAATCAACTACCCAGCCAAGCACAGGCCATTTTCCAACAATGGGAGGGTGCAACGATGAACAGGTTTGGTGGGTTTTGGTGTAGGGATTACAAGGAAAAGGTTGTTGGTGATTTTGGGTGGAAAACCAACCAGAACAAGGCTGAAAACACTGACGGTTGGGTGCTGGTGGTGGCTAAATTATGATGATGGCTATGTTGGGGGAAATAAAAGGTGGAGCATAGGATGGTAATAACACAAGTCAGAATTCAAAATTAATTAACAATGTCAGTTTAAAGGTGTGAATCTAAAATAAATGGAACCAGGGTATGAACTCAGGATTTCGTTAAACCTTAGGTGGGAACATGTCATTTGGTCTTTGTCTGAATTGCATTCAAACGTAGGTGTAACAATTTGGGAATACAATATTGAGATTTTATTTCTCAAAGCGCGATTATTTTCTAAGATTGCTTTTGGCTCTAGACATTATATTCCTTGTTTTATTGAAATTTCATAAACCTCAATTAAAAATGAGCTAAATGGTAAATCAAGCAAATCCATGGCTGTTTTTGTCAGGCTAAATAGAGCAAACGACTTTTCCCACCCAAGGTTTGGCTTAAAGAAGAGTTTTCACTTGAAAAGTTTCAAAATGATAGGTTTCCACCCATCCATCCATTTTTCCGTTATTTTTAACTATTGAAAGTAGAGGTGGAAAAGTAACCCGCTCGGCCCAACCCGCAGTGGGTTACGAAATTTGGTGGGTCGGTCCTAACCCGCCCGCCAACAAAGGTAGGCCGGGTTAGGCCCGCCATTTTGGAGGAAATGGCTGGCCCAGCCCGGCCCGCCAACCCTAACCTGCTGGGTTAGCGGTGGGTAGGGCCGAGTTAGCCCTATTTTTTTTTTAATTTTGTTTTATTTATTTAACTTTTCAAATTAATAATTAACAATTATAAATGTAATTGTTTTTAGTTAACTTTTCAAATATCAATAATTCAATTAAATTAATTTTTTTTTTTTTTGGTTAACATTTCAAATATTAATTCAATTTAAATACAATAAAATTGTAATATAAGAAAAATTAGACTTATTCATTTATCAAAAAATAAAATAAGCAATTACAATAATTATTGCCTCGTTAAAAACCTCACCAAGAAAAACCCAATGGGAGGAAAAGTTGGTAAAGAAAAAAGAGTGCAATAATTGACAATTAATTTACAAATTACATTTTACAAAACAACTAATTTGGGGGTGGTTCACTAGGACCTCCCTCATCTGTATCATCTATATTACAAAATTAAAATGATTTTATTAAAGTATCGTCGACAACCTCGTATTGATCTTGATGGCGCGACCGTTCCCAATCTCGAAGACATGTGAGGACTTCAATCATTTTTGGAGAGAGTTTAGTCCTCCTTTCATTTAAAATTCTTCCACTTAAACTAAATGTTTGTTCGGATGAGACGGTTGAGACAGGAACAGCAAAAACATCCAAGGCAAGTCTTGATAATACCGGAAAAATACATTTTCTAGCTCTCCAATAGTTTAAGAGATCAAAGTTGGCTCTCTGTTGTGAATCTGCTGGTAACATTTTAGGGGTTGCCAAATATTGTTGAAGCTCATTACTCTGCAACTGCATGGAGGACAGTATATTAGTTGTTATTGTCGTTGTTGTTGGTGGTGGTGCTTCTGAAGAGGAGGCTGTACTTCGGATTCAGGTCCTCTTTTGCCTATTCAGTGCACTCCAAGAGTAGAAGTCTTCATTTGTTTCTTCTGATGCAGCTTCCTTGGATATTTCGCCTCTTTGCGGGTTCCCATACCTATTTTCATATTGAAAATATACTTCGAAAAGACTATTTTTTACCTCTCCTATTTGATTGGCATATGCTTCGGTTTGTAAATTTTCACTTAACTTGTCAAAACCATTTTCTAAACCTGCTAATTTAATTTTAGGATCAAATATAGCACCTAAACAATAAAGAAAAGGAATGGGTTCCCAATATTTAAAAAAAAAAAAATTTTCATTGCCTTTATTAGTGCCTTTAAAATTTCATTGTCTTTGTTTTTTGTAAATAACTCGGAAATTTTTATAATTGTATGTATTACTAATGGACTAGTAGGATAATATACACCAGAAAGTTGTAAAGTGGATTGGTAAAAAATTTTAAGAAAAGAATGACAATCATTTTCTACCAAATAATGAGGACCTCTATTATTTGCTACAAAATGACTAATTATATTAGCATAAGGTAAGCATGAATCAAGCATTAAATAAGTATTATTCCATCTAACAGGCATGTCTAATGCAAAAGTTCTAGGAGACATATTTGATTTTATACAAGTGTCTTGAAATTCAGCATTTTTTTTATTACTACTAATAATCCAAGCTAAAGAACCCCTAATTCTATGAATATTTTCTTTAATTGTTTTTATACCACTTTTCACAATTAAATTAATAATGTGACATGCAAAACGTTGGTGAAAAAACTTCAAACTGTTATAAATTACTTTTAAAAAAATCTATAGCTATAGTATTAGCACTTGCATTATCGAAAGTTAAACTTATCACTTTATCAAGAACATCATAATCTTCTAAAACTTCAAAAATTTTATTATAAATTTGTAGACCACTATGATCCACATCCATTAATCTAAATCCTAATAAAGATTTATTTAATTTCAATTCATTATCAAAATAATGACTAGTCACACAAATATAATCTTGTTTAGCTCTACCACTCCAAATATCGGCAGGTAAAGCCATACTAACATGACAACTACGTATTTTATTTTTTAATTCTAATTTCATTTTTCCAAACAATTTTATTAAATCATTTCTAGTTGCAGTTTTAAAATAACTTTCAAATCCTAGAAAAAATGAATTTTTAACAAATCTTTCAAAATATTTATCTTCAGCCATATTAATAGGTTGATCAGTTGCAACAATATATAAAGCTAACTGTTCCCTAGATCAATCCGAATTATAATGCCAAGTAGTACCCATATTAGTTATTTGAGTTTGATTGCTTTCTCTATTTCCATGTTGAGCAATATGTTTATTAGCATGCCTTTATAAAGTACTAGTACCATTACCTGAATCAGCTTTATAAATATTTCACAATATTTGCATCTTGCTTTCTGGACTTGAACGCCATTTTCTGTCTCGTAAAACTTGTCGAAATACGCCCAAATGTCTGATGTGTGTCTATCTTTAGATTCGACGACAGTTGATGAACCCACCTCAGCTTGAGATGAAGTTAGACGTGGACGAAGATTATGAGGACGACTTCTAGAACCACCAGGAGCTGTTGGAATCGAGGGCATATTTTAAAGTGTATTGGATTCTGAGATTGGGAAAGTGGGACTATTTGAATCTCCTCCTGCATTTATGTTAGCAAAATTAGCGGGACTAGGACTAGGATAGTAGTTTCCTTCATCATTGAAATTGATGGAAGAGAAATATCTATCCATTGTAGTTGAAAAAAAAAATTGATGTAGAAGAAATAAAAATTAAAGAAAGAGAATTGGAATATGGAAATTGGAATTTGGAAAATTGGAAATATAAATTAAAAATTGCAAAAACTAATAAAAATTAATCCATTGTAGTTGAAAAAAAAAATTGATGTAGAAGAAATAAAAATTAAAGAAAGAGAATTGGAATATGGAAATTGGAATTTGGAAAATTGGAAATATGAATTGAAAATTGCAAAAACTAATAAAAATTAAAATACGAGCAAATTGATAACAAAGAGATTAAGAGAATAAATGAATAATTAAGACTTGAGAGATTAGAGATTAGAGAATATGAGTTCTGAGAAAAATGTGAGAGTTTAGGGCCAATTTATAGAAAAAAAAAAAGGGAAAAAATGACAAAAAAGACCCCTCCAACGACTATATTTCAAGGGTAAATGGGTAATTTTAAAAAAAAAAATTCAATTTTTTTTTTTTTTTTTTGGGCCAACCAGTGGGTCAACCCGGCGGGTTGGCCGTTGGTGTAACAGCCAACCCGTGGTCAACCCGGCGGGTTGGCGATCCTTTCTTTAGAAAAACCCTCTTTATTATAGGCCGGATTAGGGTTGACCTGCCTAATCTGGCCCATTTGTTCCATCTCTAATTGAAAGATATAATAATAAATTAAGTTTATTTTAATCTTTATCTAATCTCCTTTTAAAATATTAAAATATTTCAAAAATTATATAAATAAATAAAAATTTTGAAAGTAAAAAAAAAAAAGCAATTTGTTAGCAGGTTGTTGGCCAACTGCTGCTGGTGGTTCTCAGAACCGTTTACGCCATCGTCGACACTTTTGGGTAGATCTCAAGTCGATCTATCCAACAGTGCAAAGAGCGGGGCCATTGTTGACAATATTTGGCTGGAAAAGTGCTAAATGTTTCCCCTTTTTTCGGTCAAACGCCATCAACGACAACTTCAACACAGTAAAAAATCAACCACATCACCTGCCTTTCCCTTTGTCCTAATCATGGCCGCGCACTCGCGGATCCACCTCAACACCAGCGGTTGCTGAGATACTGCAGAAACGAGTTCCAATCTCTCTTTTTTTGTGTCTCGTATCGACTGAAGGAGGTTAAGATTAGTGGCGAAGAAGGAGAGAGGAGTAGATGTGAAGATAAAACTAAATGGTGGTGGTGTAGGTACTGGTTTTGACGAAAAAAACCTGAAAGAAATGAGAGGTATTTGGGGAGAATTTGGGAAGAGGTAGAGGCGCGAGAGATGGAGAGATGCAGTGGAGAATGAGTGATATATATGAAGGAGGCGAGGCAACTGGAGATGAAGAGGAAAGGCATTGAAATTGAATGGAAAGAAACAAAGGAGACCAGATGCAGAAAAATCCACGTTCAGAAATAATGTAGAAGGGAAAAAAAAATTGTCCTTTAATTGTTTTCTAAAATTACCATTTTGTCTTTATACCATTAAAAATAATGAAAAAATTGGATGGATGGGTGGGAAAATGTCATTTCGAATTATTCCAAACCTTAGATTTTTCCTTGAGTGAACTGGTTACATAGTTAAAAACCTGAATCTCTTAGACCCGAGAATACCCAGGAGCCTTACTAATAATACCGATCCAACCGAAGTACAAAATCCAGAGAATTTATCTGGATCTGGACCCAAGTAAAACTAAATAAACTTACTCAATGGGTTGGAATTTGGAATCTGTAGTATAATTTTTATTTTCATTAGGTTTGCTTATATAATAAAATTAGAGATTAAAGAGTTTTCATTTATTTAGTCAATTAATTGCATTTACCCTCCTAGGGTTAAGGTCCGTCAACGTTCAGACGTTAAAGGTTCTGGGATTAACCCCCCACGGTTGGCTCATCAATTGGGTCACCAATATACTAATATAGTACGAGCTCTGACGATGAGATCTACTTTCTTGTGTATAATGTCCATCTGTCCCCACTACTTTTATTTCCAAGATAGCCTTGACCCAATAGGTAACCTGTGACGCCCCACTTGAGGTACGTAGCTAATGTTTGTTGTATTGTCTAAATGTTTATTGTTTTGCTCTTATTTGAGTTGGTATATTGTCAATGTTGTTTGGTTGGCCCTTGGTTGAATTTATGTATTGGTTTGGTTGAGTGGTTGCCCTGAAATTGTAAAGACTTGGCGAAATCTTGGTATTACAGACTTCACCGGGGCGAAGAATAGTCTTCGCCGCAGCGACGTAGGTTCTGCAACCGACATGGTAGGTTCTATAATTTTTTGCCGCGATGACGAGTCGGCTAAAAAGTTGAGTGAAGTTTCTAGAGAATTTTTCCTTAGGGGCAAAGTGACCATTCTACCCCTAATTAGCAGGAAAAGTGGGGAGTGAAATGTAAGAAAATTTCATGGAGAATAGGTTAGAGTTGGTTGTGTGAGTGTAATGAATCAAAGGATAATGATGGAATTTTTAAGAAAGAGCAAGGGCAAAATGGGAAAGCATGTGTGTAATATGAGTTAATAAGGGTTTAGTCTTAGTAAACCCTTCATTTTCTCTACTCCACCGCCATTCCCATTCACCATTTTCTCTCAACTTTTCATTCAATCCTTCAAGGATTTTAGAGGGCTTTTGAGTAGCTTTTGGTAGAGAGTTGATCTAAGGCATCCTAAGGTAAGGATCCTTGCTCTAAATGTGAAATTTACCTATAAATATGTTGAGGTCTTATTGTGTTATTGTTCAAAGTTGTAGAGAAAAGATTACCTATCAAAGGAAAAGGGAAGTGCTAGTGGAATCACTCATTCATAAGGTAAGTAAATCCAACCCAAACTAAAGTTTAAGAAACCACTGAGTAGAGATTTCTTTATGCATGAATATATTATGCTTGTTGAGAACTTGAGTTAAGATGAGTATTTATTTTTATGGTTGTTGAATACACTTAATTTATGGTTGTTGGATACACTTAATTTATGAGAAGTGTTGATGTGTGATGAGTTTTAAGATGAAGTTGGAGGAGATTGAGTAACTTCTGTGGGAGTGTTCTTTTATGATAGGAACCATGACCATAGAAAGGAGTTTCCTCCCATTTTGGATGGTTAAAGAGAGAAGTAGAATTGTAGTTAAAGAAGAGTTTTTATATGCACATGAGTTGTTTGAGGAAATGCCTAAGAGAAGTATGAACATGAGTAGTGAACCTTAATTATTGCAACATCGCATATTGGCATTTCATAAGTGCATTAATGAGCATAAGCCATCCATATGCATTAATTGTGCATTTGAGAAGTAGCTTGAAAAAGAGTAGAGAATTTTGAGTATAAGCTACATTAAGAGTAAAGAGAAAAAGAGATTGAGTAGTAAAGCATAAAAAAGAGAGAAATGCTAAAGAAAAGAATAGAATTGGTTATGCGATGGGGAACCCGTGAGTGATCAATAAAGTCATGAAGAGTGGAACATTAGGTTCCAACCGTGCCTCCGATAAGATGGGGCTGTGACAGTCACTAAGAACGGAACACAAAGTTCCGGCCGTGCCTCCGATAAGAAAGGGCCGTGACATTCAAGAAAGAGAGAGAATACACTCACGTGGCCAAGGGTTCTGAATCCATGCATAACCGAGTCCGATCGGTAGAGAATGAGTAGAAGTCACATAGAGCAGGAGAAGTTCCGGCCGTGCCTCCGGTAAGATGGGGCCGTGACATTCCAATGAGAAAGAACAGAGAGAGAGAATGAGTAGAGTCACGAATAATGGGATGAGTTCTCAGCTGTGTCTCCGGTAAGATGAGGTCGTGACCTACAACAGAGATTAATAGAAAAGAGCTATGAAAAAAAGAAACAGAAAGAGAAAATAGAGAGAATTATGAAAGAGAAAACAAATGAGAAGAGAAAAGTGTAAGGAAAGAATTAAGAGAAAGAGTTACGGGGATAGACGAGTAGAGGATTTACTTACTGAGCATTGTTTGTGCTCACCCCGTTGTTTTCCTATGTTTTTGCAGGATCTAGGTGAGGACGCGGTCAGATGAACGTCGGCAAGCGAGGAGAAATAGCTACACTGTCCACCATGTTTTTGATGAGTTTTATATATGATACTAATTTTGTGTACAGAATGTATATATTTAATAAAAAGAAAATTTTGGGCCCAACTACTTTTACTAATGTACACGTAAGGGGTTATTACATAACCCAACCGTGGTGTTATCATAATCTTATATTAAAAAAAAAAAAAAATCATTAAAAATTGAAAAATTTTGCATTTTTAGTTTCCAGTTTGTAAGAGCTCGTACTGTATTTACGAATTACTGATCAATTTTAATCTATCTTATGTAACTCTACTTCAATTTAATTCTTAAATCCTGAATTCCTGATTATTACTCCCAAGTGTTGCTCATGACGATATAATTTGTAACTTGAATAAACACTTAAACAGTCATGCTTCATAAACAAAATAAAAAAAGAGTTAACGACATATTCCCACCCAAAAATATTGGGTGAGCACGGGTAGCGGGTAGAACCAGAACCTGGGGGTAGAACCGAAATCGGAACCGGAACCGGAACCAGAACCAGAACCAGAACCGGAACCGAAATCTACCCAGAACCCGCACTGTGCGAGTAGGTTCCGGTTCCAATTTTTTGGAACCGACACTGTGCAGTTCTGGTTCTTGTGTGTGGAGGAACCGAAACCAGAACCTATAAAAAGAACCTAAAAAGGGTACCCTGTTTGGAACCTATAACGGGTACACGGTTTAGAACCAATTTTTGGAACCTGTTTTGGAACCTGGACTACAATGAAATATTTGTGAAATGTGAATAATGGGAGATTTCTATTATTTTACATATAAAAAAAATTAAAATTGAAAAAGTTAAACTTTTTAGAATAACCTAATTAAATAAATATACTAATACAATTATACTTATTACATATAAATTACACCATATTAAAAACTTTAATATCTTAATATTAAAGTTTTGATTAATTAAGTGAATAATTGGAATTATGATCCAATTAAAAGTGTTTTAAATTTTTAATGTTATTAAAAAAACTATTTTTGAATAAAATAGTATATTTGATTGAATAATAATATATTTAGTTATTTACTTCAATTATTAAGTTCTAAGTACATCTATAGTATATTAGCAATTAATTAATTATATATGATAAATTGATAAACATTAATAAATTTAATTACTAGTTAAATATCATACTTAATCAATTATAAGTTTATAACATTACATTATAATTAAATAATTACTTAATTAATTATAATTTTATAGCATTACTTAATTGATTTATAGTATAATTAATTATAACATTACATTAATTGATTGCTACTTAATTAATTGACTTATAAGTTATAACATTTAGTATATTACTTAATTAAATGATTAAAAATTTAATTAATTATAATATTACATTAAAGATTTATAGTATGATTACTTAATTCACTATAACATTACATTATAGTATGATTACATAATTAATTATAACATTACATAATTAAATAATTACTTAATTGATTATGACATTATATTATAAATATTAGTAATTATTAATTTACTACATAAACATTAGCAATTTAGCATAATACTTAATTAAATGATTTGAAATTTAATTAATTACAACATTATATTATAATTAAATAATTATTTAATTAATTATAATATTCTATTATAAACAAATTAATTATAATATTATATTAAAGATCTATAATCTGATTACTTAATTCACTATAACATTACATTATAGTATGATCACATAATTAATTATAACATTACATAATTAAATAATTACTTAATTGATTATGAGTTATGATATTATATTATAAATATTAGTAATTACTAATTTACTACATAAACATTAGCACAATACTTAATTAAATGATTATAAATTTAATTAATTATAACATTACCTTATAAACATTACATTATAAACATTAATTAAGCATTACATTATAGTTAAATAATTACTCAATTAAATTATAACATTATTAATTATACTACATTATATTATGATCACTTATTTAATTATAGCATTACATAGTTAAATGATTACATAATTAGTTATGAATTTATAACATTACTTAATAAATTTAATCAATTATAACATTACCTTATGTATTTATAATATGATTACTTAATCAATTATAACATTCCATTATTAACATTAGTAAATTAATTAAATGATTAGAAATTTAATTAATTATAGTATGATTATTTAATTCATTATAACATTACATTATACTATTATAGTATGATCATATAATTAATATAACATTACATAATTAAAATATTAAATGATTACTTAATTGATTATGACATTATATTATAAACATTAGTAATTTATCAATTTACACAATACTTAATTAAATAATTAGAATTTTATTAATCATAACATTCTATTATAAACAATAATACAATACTTAATTAAATGATTAACAATTTAATTAATTATAATATTACATTATAAATTTATAATTAAATAGCATATTACTTAATTAATTATAATGTTACAATTTACATTGTAGTATGATCACTTAATTAATTATAACATTACATAATTAAATGATTACTCAATTAATTATGATATTATATTATAAACATTAAACATAAGTAATTAATTAAATTATTAGAAATTTAATTGACTTTCTTGTGTTTATTTTGGAGAAATGATTGGACTTCAATCACTTGACGAAGGAACATCCACGCCTAATTTGTAACATTAGACATGAGTCATGTTATGCTTTTTGGGTTGTTTTGTAGTTTTATAATTGTAGTGATTGAAATTAGTGGGAGAATCAAAGAAGTTGGTGATAGTTTCTAACTTTCTATATTGTTGTTTGTTTGAATGATTTTGGTGAAGTTATTTGATGTGAATTGTGATAAATAATTGTTTGTGTTTTGGTTTTGATTGACAAATTTTATGTGAATTGTGATGAATTGATTGAATTCAAGTATTGCCTACAGATTAGAGGTTATGAGTTACATTGGACACAAATGAATGAGTAATCAAAATTTATTAGGGGTGTATTTGTAAACTTTTAACGTATTTTTGTCATTTTTTAAACTAATAGAGGGTAATTGATTTTTTTATAGGATACCCGAGAAAGGAAACATTTTAGGTTCCAGTTCTTTGAATTTAGGAACCTGCACTGTACGGTTCCGGTTCCGGTTCCCCCAAAAAATACAAGGTACCCGGAACCGCTCACCCCTACAAAAAATAGTCTATTGTCAAACTCATACTCACCCACATTTTAAATACCATTTTAGTGTCAAAAACATAATTTTATAAGTAATTTTTGTAGTCAAAAAAGGCAAAATGATCAAAAGTCCATAATTAATAAAGGCAGCATGGTCATCGAATAGTGACTGTTGGAGAAGAACAATATACGTTAGCAAAAGATGGCACATGTTAGCAACTCAGATCTGACAGGTTTTTGCCATTTTTTGACTGCCCCCAACATTCAAAATCACTTCCGACACCTCCCAGAGAATCCCATCACCCCCTCTACAAAGTCCAAGCCTCACTTTGCTATCATCACTTCCCATTTCCCACCACCACCTCCATTCGCACGACCGACCCTTCAAGTCAAATTTTCGATCAATTTCTTTGCCATATATTCCCCCAAACACCACTATCACACTCCCCACAACCCACTCTACAAAACCCTCACCTCCATCATCGTACCTTGCTCGTCAATTGTCAATCGTGCACAACACGACCTTTTGACTTCTAAGCCAATTTTCGATCGTTTTCAATGTTAAAAATCATCCCTACCACCACTAATCGATTCCTTAGATCCTCATCTCCAAAAATCCCAACATCCCAAATCCCGTTTGCTCACTAATCATCAATGATTGAAGCTCCTCCACCCTAGGGTTTTTCAAGTTTTAATTTGATTAATTAAGATTGATTCGTTCAGTTTTTGCATTTGTTAAGTTAAAAGACAATTGAAAAATGTTTGTTTACAATATTTTCTTGTCGTCAACCCTCCCCAACATCGATGACAATTGCCAACCAGGAAAGAAGCTAAAAAGAGAAACAATGAAAGGCTAAGAAGAGGGTTTTTTCATAAATCACTATATTTTCCACCCAAATCAAAGGAAACATATTATTTAGATAATAATAGTAGAAAAGTGTCAATGAAACTTTTTTTTGAGTGGAAACACGTCGTTAACTCAATAAAAAAAATTACAAATATATGTTTTGTTATTGATTCCTTATATTATGAATTCACGAATTTATATCGGGATAAATGAATGTCAAGGAAATTAAATTATTAGATTGAATTATTTATTAAAAAAAATTGATACCTGTAATTTCAATTTTTGTGGACTTGATCAAGCTAGTTCTTAGCCTTTTCCCTGCTGCTTCTAAAATCAACTTACATAAAATTTAACAATAAGAAAGATAATTTGTTTTTTCCACAAAAAACTCGATACAATATCAAAAATATTTTTCATGAAAATACAATTGAGTAACCCAAAAAGGGGGAAATCAATCACGTTTTTGTTTCAATTTACAACAAGGTACCCAGAAATTTCTAGGAAAAGGTTAGCACAACAAATCAATAAAATTACATATTTTTTGCCCTTTTAAATGAAAGTTTATGCCTGCAGACTGGTATTTTGTCTCGCTCTCTTTTTTTTTTTTTAATCTTTTTCTTTATTTTGCAAAAATATACATGAAAGATTGTATACAACATGACTGATGGTGAAAACAAATCATAGAGCTATAATAGCAAGGCAAGCAGTGAAGTTCTCTTGCGTTTTGAACCCCAACAAAGGTTTAATTTACTCACCTTTCTTTTGGTTCCAAGATAGCCTTGACAAGATGGAGCTCCACAATAGCATTTCACCTCAGGCCCAATTGTATAATCTGCAGATCAACCATAGAAATAAAAATTTCCAACCGCCCTTAGATCAACATATGAAATTCAAAATTTCCAAACGTTCTTAGATCAATGCATTTGAATGATCGAGATTATATCTAAATGTGTCATTTCAAAGTACATTAATTGCAAAGTTAATTAAATCTTAACCATCCAAAGTTTCGTTGAACCTGTCTAAATATGTGTATTCTTATCAACCATGGCAGTCTGATATGTTCACCTGGTCAATTTACCTCAATAAAAATCATTTCTTTTCTAATCTTCCAGCTCAATTGAGATGCTAGTGTAGAAATAAACTCAATTTCAGCACCAATTTTCATTATCAGGTGTAGACTATGCAAATACAGTTGAGTCCTACAACCTGTATCGTATGTCAATGGTTCTCCAACTTTAATCGAGCGAGCAGCAAAAACACCTACACGTGTTCCCCTCAACTTGCCTTCAATAAGAGCAAAATAGAATGTTAAATCATATAAAGCCCAGCATAGTTCTTTGAGAAGAGGACCAAATCCATTCATAATCTGAAGGGAACCAGAAGCTTCTGCAATCTTTTTACCATTGAGTATAAGTAGACGTAGTAATATTAGTGGCACTTACCATTTCTCCAATATACAGTTGGGATCGCAACCGTGATTTAGAAAACGAGATGCATTCCCCTTGAAAGTAGCATCAATTGTAAAATCTTTTCGAATTTCACACATGTAAAAGTTCTTCACTCCTCGATATTTCATGTCCCACAGCCTCTGTTCGCACAACGCATCATCAATAACTAATAAAGAAAGACAACCGTTAATAAATGTTTGCGATAGCATCTAAAAGATGAACCGTAAAAGAGACTTCTAAGCCTACAAAGTTCACATCCATGTCTTCAAAATCCTCAAAACGAGAAGCAAAATATGAGGCAAGGCAAAGTAATCCTAAAAAATGCTTAAATACATATAAATATGGAAGCTAAGGTCCAATCAAGAGCACTACCTTCCCCAATATACTCGATTATAAATTCTCCTTTACTAATGGGTTCAGCAGCCTCCACCCCCCAACCACAAAATTCAGTCTGAAAAGGAAGACAATCCTTTAATGATATCATAACATAAAATTTTCTGTAGAAAAAACGTTAATGAACAAATGCAACAAACTAAGATTACAATGTTTTCTGCTCGAGTGATACTAACTTGGGGCCATAATTTATGCAGTCTACAGATAAAATTTCTCACCTTGACAATTTTGGTCTTCTTCTCTTTGCGGAATGGTCTGTTTGTGCAAGTTTCTGCGCAGTGACAAGCCTTTGAACAGCTAATGCATTGAACCCTATATGATAACAAGTTTATGCTTTAAAACTGGTATGTGGCAGACCAAATGCTAACTATAACTTCTTTATTTCACTAAGTTTCAACCAATGGATTCATGTAACATAACAAAAGATAAATATTGCTTTCTAATATCTTTAGCATAAATATTGCAGTTTGTCAGTGTTTAACTTGGAAGATAAGTAGGAAATACCTGCAAACACAGTCATCACAGCATTCAGATCTACAACTTGTGCATCCGATTCCATCATCAGAATCATCACGTTTCTTCTTTACCAGGTAAATATCTAATATCAATTAAGGCCAGTTTGGTAACACTATATGTTAACAACTATCTGCCAAAATGGAAACACTAAAACTATTCCATTCACCAGTTCTTAGTAACGTATTAAACCATTCAACTACAGTGTATGAAATTGCTCAATATAACACTAAGCATTTATAGGATACTGCGCTTGATGTGAACATATGAAGGAGGCTCCAATTTATTCCCTGTCAGATCTTTCCATGTGAAGTCAATCTTGAACTCCTCATCCACATAAGGTAGAGGTAAGCGAGCGAAAACTTCCTAGAATATGAGACAGGGAAAAATGTTAGCCTGTGAGATCTAGAAATGACAAGCTAATTACTCAAATAGAATATTTATATTACTTATTGTGATTAATTAACAAAATATCTCATAATCATGTCTGCACATTACTTTCATCCTCTCCTATTTCACACTATTAGAGCAGTGCCCAAGTCAATTATTGGTTTAATTAGGAAATAGATAATCAATAAAAGCTCGCATCCAGAACAATTCTTAGGAAAGAAAGAAATTTCATATGTATTGTACTATTACATAGCTCCATATTAAGAAGGGAGAGCAGGGGGTTTGGGTGGCCATTTTCCCCACCGACCAATGCAGACGTGGCATAATATCTCTTGAAAAAGTAATTCATATATCTTGAACCATCCATTATAAAATTCAATAATCCTTACAAAAAGTGTGCAAAAAATCTGACCTCTATATCACATGTTGCCTCTGCATGCTGCTCATTCAACAAATATATCAGTCCTGTCAGCCAGCCTAATCAATAAAAAATAATGGAGAAATAAAACCTCAACAAAAATGACAAATGATTCAATTACAAGGTCATAATATGCTGAAAAGCATTTGGTTCTTTCTGTCTGAATACAGGTAACTAGCTTATACTAAATATTAAGAATAACTCAGTTCCATGGTCAATCTGACTTACGAAATTTCAATTACAAGAAGCTCAGGTCATTGTCTTGTAGACGTTTGATGGTCAGTTAAACAAGAACTTGAAAGCATGTATAAGGGAACCAGTTCATTGACCAAACAGACAAACACAAGAATACAGATATACACTGGCGGTTCCTATGGGATACAACCACCATGAGAGAAAACTAACTTGGGGTTCACATTTAGTCAGAGGATATTTCACTTTAGCTGCTATATGTGTCCCTACTAAGTTGATTATACACATAAACCAACAAGCATGATAATTATAGCTAATAAAAGTGAGATCTCAACCTAAGTATACGTTATTGGTTTTTATTAAAAAGGTGAGGTATAGATTTTAAGGTGAATACAGTAAATAGACATTACTGATTAAGGAAAGAAGAATTTGACCTTCTGATCTAGCTGCCAATCTGCTGGATGTCTCCAACAAACTGCTCGTCCAGGTTGGTCTTTCAAATGAATCACTTTATCTGACCATGGTGCACATTTGTCATGTGATGCTATTTCGCATCGCACACATCGCCATTGTAATTTCTGTCGGCAAATGAAGCATGCCTGTGTACAGAATATGTCAAGTAGATGAGCAATAGAGGTAGTAGAAATTAGCACTGATTGGACTTGTATTACCTCTGGTAAAAACATTACAAATCAATTATCTGGGAGTGGAAGAACATCACAGTTTCTAAACTGGAAATACAGTATGAATTTTAAAGAACATAAAACTAAAATGAAACAACAAAAAACAAAGTTACTGAACAGAAATGTGACTCAAGAACTTCTTTTTTTTTCCTGTAAGAAACTATGAGAATATATCAAGAATAAAAGGAGAGGGCACATAACGTGTAGCCGATGATCATTCAACCATTACAAGAGCAACCGGATTGGGTATCAAAACAATGCAAATGTGATATAAATTATAAAACTATTTGAACACTTAGGCCAAGTCAGCCCTCAAATTCAGAACCCCTTTGCCATTCAAATAAATAAAGTAAAAAAAAAAAAAAGTGTCTTGGAATATCTTTTAGACCAGGGTTCAAAGGAAATTCCAAAAACATATTTTTTTTCCCATACTGTGCTCTTCCTCTCTCTTCTTCAGAATTAGCTTGTAGAAATTATTCAAATTCATCTAAGTAGAGCTCCATTCAAATCTTCCTAAAAAACTTGCACATCATTAATCAGTCCCAAAGTTAAATGTTCTTTACAGCAATTTCCACAGTGAAATGATGCCAAAAGTTTTAAGAACAAAGAAAAGATATATTTCATAAGATCTTACATGTTGTGGACACTTGAACTTTTTGATATTAGAGATCCGAAGTATTTCCTTTGCACATATTAAGTGATAAACTCCTTGGCAACCACGAACAGTGCATAACAACTCTTCCCCAGGGTAGATGATCTTATGGCAAACAAGACATTCAACCTGAGATGAAGCCAGAGCAACCTCAACACTTCATCATTTATATCAGCTGTCAAAAAGCAAACTGAAATAATACAACCTAAGCTTCAAAACAGAAACATCTATTGTCATCCAGACTATCACCATAGAGAGATAGGAAACAAGATTTTGAAACCATTTGCTCGTTTTCGTGTCCAGTCTGAAGTAAACAAAACATAAGATTTACAAAAGAACTTCTACCACACATCTTATTTCTAATTCATTTAATGCTTAACAAGCCTTGTTGAACAAAAGAAACAAGGTACAGAAAAAGCTTTCAATAAAACATTCACTCAAGCCATAACCTGCAAGATTTAAGTTGTCAAAAGCATGTTAGTCAACCAGTAAGATCCCTGTTACTAGGGCAGCTGAGCTAGAGGCTAGCAATTAAAAAAAAAAAAAAAAGAGCTCCTAGTATTGAAAAATTTATTTTGTTTCCCTCTTTCTGTAAAACAGAGCGAGGCAAGATGGAGCAATCTTCCACGTCTCCTCAGTCACTTTATTGAACCTTAAATTGACAAACTACAATAGCAGTGAAGCCAAGGAGCACTACACGCTTTCCCTTTCCACGAGATGATCTATTTAACAAACGTTTAAAGATTCATTATATGAAATCGGAATTGCAAAGCCCTTTCTCAAGCTAATGCCGCACCTAAATATCCTTACTATGAAGTTTTGCTAATTTTAGTTTAAAGGTTAAAGGATAACGGTCTATTTTCTAAAATTTCCGGAACTCCTTAATAAGAAGTTATCCTTCTGCATTATTTCTGCACTCCTAACCTATGTAATTTAACACACAAATTGTCACTTGCATGCCTACGAAATCTACAAATTCAAGCTTCTCTCCTGCTCAAACTTAAAAGTACTCACAATTATAAAGAATCAAACTAAAAACACCGAGGGTTTCAAAATAATTTTCTATGCTTGTTCTTAGCTAGATGATTTTATCCTACCAATCTCGAAGTTTCTATTTAACCGAATAATTACCATTTTCTTCGCGCTGATGAGAAACGGAAGGTGACATTTTGACGGCAAGACTCCTAATTCCATCTTTCTCCGAATCCAAGCCGTCACGTGATCCTCAAAACTACTGACTTTCTTAGCTCGAACAACGGCGCCGTGGCTCCGCCTCACAACCTTAACGGCACTCCCATTTCCATTGCTACAAGCCTCGAGCCTCGAGCTCCGGTCCCAATCATCACTGCAGTCTCCGTTGGTGGTCAACGCAAGAGCCTGGACGACCGAGTCGGGGCGTGGCGACTCGGCGGCTGAGTCGGGAGAGAGCGGCTTGAGAGTCGGACACCGAGGTAGGGCTAGCGATGAGGAGAGAGAGAGATTGGCGAGGTCTGGCATTTCTGTAATTAATTGAGACTTAAAAAGAGAATTAATTAAACATTGGTTCTGGATTTGCTTGGTTTTATTTATGGGAGGAAAGAGAGGGAAATTTGGGCGGGAAAATTAGGGATTTGTTATTTTTAGTTTGAAGAGAGGTGGGAGAAATTACAATAGTAACTTGGCATGTGGGGCCATGTGCGTAAGAGAGGCGCGTGAATTTGAATTGGTTAGCCGTTGAGGTGTTACACGTGGAAGGCAAAAATAGGATTTTAATGTCTTACTATTTGAATAAATACAGAGGCGTTATCCGCAAACCCCCACGTGTTTGGGAAAATTATTGGCACCCCACTGGTGTAGAACATTGGACACTAATATCCATTCCGTTCAGATTCAATCATTCAAGCGTTAAAACTAACAGTTGATAATGTTATTTCAACCTTTTAAGAAGGTATTATTGATCTCTTGCATTCACTTAAAAACCCAAAATGAGTTTGGAGCAGCCTTGTCATAGCTGCTAGAGGCCATAAGGCACAAGCTACCTCCTTTAGCTGTAGTGAGGTTGGATCTGGCCTTTAACAGTCGTGAGAAGGCCAAAACGGCATCTCTGTGGGCCGCAGTTACCTAGTGTAACAAATCCCACATTGGAAGCGTATTGGGGAAGTCTTGGGCTTATAAATGGGGGGAGTCCCTCCACTTAATAGGTTAGCCTTTTGGGTGTGAAACTCCCAGCCCGTGACAAGATCCAAGAATTGTAAAGTTCTCTCAATTAGTAAAGAGTTCTCTTCTAGCATCTCTTGTGAGTTTGTGTGAGTGTTTTCTTACTTGCAGGGCTAGGAGCGTGAGCAAGCAAGGCTGACTTAGGGTAATCGTCGGGAGATTAGCACCTAAGGCCGAGCGAATCCGAGGGGAAGCAATCGGGTCGTTACAGTTGGTATCAGAGCAGACCCAATCCGTCTTTCGATGTCCCGT
Organism: Pistacia vera; assembly: GCF_008641045.1. Lineage (NCBI taxonomy): Eukaryota > Viridiplantae > Streptophyta > Magnoliopsida > Sapindales > Anacardiaceae > Pistacia > Pistacia vera. The sequence goes on along the minus strand of NW_022195079.1, from coordinate 68,525 downwards.
CAAGCGCCCACGCAGAGGCGTCCACGTGTGATTGTGGGTCCACACGAGAGTGAGGTGGACGGGTAGGCAGGGGGCCCCACCTGTGACGAGGGCGTCACAGGATTGGGTGGGGGAGAATGTAACAAATCCCACATTGGAAGCGTATTGGGGAAGTCTTGGGCTTATAAATGGGGGGAGTCCCTCCACCTAATAGGTTAGCCTTTTGGGTGTGAAACTCCCAGCCCGTGACACTAGGCCATTATCAAACTCCAAAGGCGGCCATAAAACCTTTTTTCAACCTATAGCAGCTGCAAAAGACCATTTTCAACCTCAAGCGATCGTTGCCTGCTCAGGTTTGGCAACAATTTTTGGTTCAGAATTTTAGGTCTTATTTGTTATTTTGTAAATTTTAGCGTTTTGGATTCAAAAACAAAGTTGATAAATCTAGTGTAATAGAAAGTTTTTAAACTTCTTAAGTTAGAAATGTCATTTCTGTTAAATTTTTTTAACAATCTAACAGAAATGGGGGTTGGGGTAGAATATTTATACCAGTAGGTGTTTTTTTATTTCCCAAACTTGTGGGGTTCTTTGTTATAATGCCTAGATACAATTATACAAATTGATTTCAATTTTTTATTTTTTTTTTTAGTTATCTCATCAATCTTATCTTATAAGAACTGATGAGAGATTTGTAATGTGTTTTATGCAAAGGTCGGGTATATCAATTTTTTCTTTTCTAAATTTTAATAAAATCTTCAAGCTTTAAATTAATTTATGATATATATATGTCTAGTGATGTTATCGATTGATATATTAATTACAAAGTATAATATTTAGTTATGGATTATGTTGTATTATTAGAAATATTATATTAAATGTGTTTGATTAGATTAAAATAAATTGGTGGATATATTATATTTTAACCCTTTGATTGGTTTAGTCAACGGTCTGAACTTGTTTGGCCTGTTGACCGGAGTGGTTCAATTTTTGGACCATAACTGGGTTGGGTTACCCTGTCCCGGTTTTGCCGGATCTAGTTGACACATTTTTATTAAATCTGTTGGGCTTTTAAGGGTTATTCTTAATGGGTTTGAAGTTTTTTGATGAGTTTAGGTTTCAATTGGGCTCACTTAATAAATGGGCTTCCGCTTCTTTTATTTGGGTTTTATAGACTAAAAAGTAGACTTAAACAAATGGGCTGGATTAACTAAAAGAATAGTGTTATTATATAGTTCAATATTTGACCCGAATTTTTGGAAATTTTATTGAAAAATGTGTTTGGAAAATCACGTTTCAACATGAAAAAAAAAAATTGATTTTGGCCAAATTTCTAGCCACTTAAGAAATTTACAAACTCAATCTAATTTGACAGTCTTTTTATTTGTCAATTTTCAAACTTAATCTAATTTCATTATACCATAAGAACCCTAATATATAAAAATAACTTAATGCAAAATATATCAATTTCTAAACCTTACTCTAATAGTCTAATACCACATGTAAAACTTAATAACAATTTCACCAATGACAAATACTCAATAATATAACCATATTTCTATGTCCCAAATTGCATAAACATAAATCCTAATATCTGAAACTTAAAGAATTTTACTATTTGTTAAAGAAGTAATACATATCTGGTTCCATGATTAGATTCCTTGATGATGTGAAAAGGCAGTGTATCTCTCTCTTTATTTCCTTTAAATCAATTGCTTATTTCTTTTAATGGATAAAGAAAATTAACGTAAGGAATAGAAGGAAAAAACCATTTTATATATATAGTAGTTTTATTAACTACCAAACTATAGTTATTTTATTAACTGCAGTAATCGCACCATCAAAGGTAAATGACCACCATTCCCCTTAGCTAATTTAATTATTTCAAAATAACCATGGACCACCTTATGTGAGTTAAAATATTTCTAACATTTTTAACCATTTCAAACGTGGAACAATCCTGATCTCCTTTGTGTATGAGAGATTATTATATATGACTCGTATATATTATATGAGAGATTATTATCTAATTTATCATACATGTCACTCATGTTCTATTGCAATAATTTGACAGAAGAAATATCTTATTCGTACATGTGTTTAGTTTCAACATTTCTATAGCCTCTTTTGAGTTTGAGGGTCCTTATTACTTATTAAAGGGATTAATTAACATTATCTTTGATGCAGTTTGGTTTCTTTTATGAACACAATTTTTTTATTACAAGGATTTTAGTAGTCACTAATAAGAGAATGCAAAGATTTTTATCTTTTGGTGATAGAGAAATACAAAATCTTGTATACTAGTTTATACATGTAAGAATTAGCTCTTATTAACGAGAAGTAAAATACAAATTCTAAATATATATTAAAGAAATTTTGATTTTTTCATGTAAAAAAGTTTTAAGGGTTAATTTTATTCGTTCCCTTAAGAGATACCTAAGTTTCAAGTGTCTCAGCATTCTTGAAAAGTATTAGATACCATCTTGAAATTATCAAAAGCAAAAAAAAATAAAATAATAATAATAATAATAATAATAATCATAAAACGCCTTAAAACTAAAAAAAGAAAAAACTTATAAATGTCAAAAAGACCCTACAGATATCATAAAGGGCTGTTTTCAATACTTTTCGAAAATCTTTCTAGTACTTGAAGCTTAACCATCTCTGGAGGGGGGAATAAAATAAGCCCTAGGTTTTAAAGTTTATATGGTTCGCATATGGGTTTTAAAGATTTTTTATATCAATTTTTTCTTTACATATTTGAATTATATCTTCAAGCTTTAAATTAATTTATGATATATGACAAAATACAACATAGGCTCTATAGAGTAGTCATACATATTAGTATTTGAAAATTGGTTTGTCACATGTATATAATTAAAGGTGGGCACCGTTTCTGCATATAAAAATTGACTTGACAAACCTGACTTGAACCGATTAAGTCGATTCAGATATCCAAGTAGCATTCAAACCAATTTTGAATATATAAGAACCGATTAGTTCTTGGTTAATTGAAAAATGCGTGCCTATAATCCGAATTGAATTGATTTGTTTTTATAAAATATTTGAAAAATCTACATACATGAGGCTATCAAAATATCATTACTTGAAAACAAAATATCAATACAACAATAGTATCGATGATTTGATCTTGACAGTTGACAGTAATGATTTCCATACGTTATAGGCAATGTATATAAAAATGTTAGAAAATAAGTTGAAATCTTAGTAAAAAGGAATTAAACTTGGCTCAGGAGAAAAGGAAAATTTTGGTCCTATTAATTTAAGAGCATTGATAAAGTTTAGGAAGCCTAGGGTTAAAGAAGATATAATATCTAATGATTCTGAAAGAATTATGATTGAAAAAAAAAAAAAGAAAAAAAAAAAAAGGAACTAGCACATGAGGTTAGTAAAATTTAAAAATTCTTGTATTCAATTGTCATCAATAAAATTCTTCAGAAAATTAATCTTCTGCTACAAAATATTCTTACAATTTTTTTTTTTTTTTTTTTGGCTAGTTAATTTAGGTCGTGGCTAATTGTTTCAACATAAAAATTATTGTACAAGCTAGCTTAGTTAGTTAATCTCTTGAAATTGAATGAAACGACTTGAAAAAAAATTTGTCCTTACTCAATAGTAGTACAATACTCTTTATAAAATACAAACATTATAATAATAATAATAAAATAATAATATAAAATAATAATAAAATGTTGATTTACAACACTCTTAAGCAGCAGATTCCATTCAGGAGAAAGAACATTTGGATCGATCTTCTCATGCTCAAGCAGAAGCCAAACATGAGTGAGCAATTCTCCACCTCTCCTAAGTTTCTCAGCATGGAGAGTCCAGGACAAATACTAGCTCCAGACACAAGATTTCCACCCAAACACTACTTATTTTCTCCATCTATCTTCTCTGTCTTGCATTTTCTTGCCAAATCCTGCACTTGATGTAGCACATTCCATTGTGATGTAAGCAATTTTCTTGGAAGTCCTTGGAAATAATTCTCATCAATGATTAGTTCATCTAGGATAATTGTACTACATAATGTAGCTTCATCCTTAATTATTTGTCTTCACAAATTCACCCACTTGTGCACGAGCACCACGAAAGAGAATGTCACCGATACAATAGATAACATATCAGGTTGCATAGCCAAAAGATACATTGTATCTGATAGATTTTTGCTCATTTCACGTTGGGAGTGAGTCTGGTACCTTCCGATTGGTCATCTTCTAAATAGTAGCAAACAGTAGTGGCAATGCCATGTAATAATGTTTTGCCAAAAGTGGTTTGCTTCTTAGCTTGGGTACCAAAATCTGTTTGAGTACTCCATTCCAAATCTCGGAGGCAATAACATCTTTCAACTAGCCATTGGCCACTTTCGGAGAAAGGTTGGCCATCTCTTTGAGCTTTTATCTCTTCCATTTGTTGTAGAATCAATTCCTTCAACTCTTCAGGGACTTGAATATCTTCTTAACACAATACTTTTTGTACACCTTGTAGTGGCCCTTGAACTTGAGAATTCTACTAATCAACCCATCAAACTTTGTAGCCTCTTCATACAGACAATAGCTTAGTAAGTTGAATTGATCTATGCAGTGTGACCACCTATGCTTCTACTTATAACCTTTCGAGCAACAATTCTCAACAATCTTCTCATAAATGCACTTCTATTTTGTTTCATCAGGTGAAGTATGGCCCAATCCGAGTACAAAAGCTCCTTGATCTCATAAATTTCAAGTGCAACTACTCCCGTTCCCAATACAACGTAAATTAGCTATAGACACGTCCAAAAGTCCGGACTGAGTGCAACAAAAAATTAGCTAGGAGAAGAGTACAAATGATGCGACCCAAAAGACTTCTGATTGAATAGTTAATGGGTGATTTGGTGTAGAGTACATCGTACATAAAGCTAAGCTCAAATTCTATCAATTTAAAACATCCTTTGGAAGATAGTCATCTACACTCATTGAAGGAAGATAAATTGATGAAGGGTGGCCTAGCCACTTTTCAAGGTAAGGCTTCAACCGATCAAACCGCTGATAAGCTTTCACAAGCAAAGCAACATCATCAGAATATGTTCCACTTACACGATTGCTGGAAGAAGAGCTAGACTCAGTTGGATTTCTAATTTTTGAATATCGCTATTTTCCAAAGTAGTATCACAACATTTTCACTGTTACTTATGATCTGAGAGCTGAGAGTGTCTATAACTTTGATATTCCGCTACCATACAACGGTAACACTGCGGCATACAAATAGGAATCTGGAAACCACACTTTGTAAAAGATCCAAAGTGCTACGGCTACTTGGCTGGTTAGTCCAACAACTTGTCTCAACTTTAGCTTATTATCTTCGATTGAGTAGAATAATATATTAGGGCTACGAATTTGCACCAAAAGCAATGGTGCCCACCAACCGACGATGTAGCCATAAGTAGCTGCATTGTCAAGTTTCCCATCAAACCATTTCCCTTTTTTCTTCTTAAAAAAAGATTCACTCATACCAGAAACCTTGCCAAGGGCCAGTGTTACCACAGGACTTGCCATTAAGTAGGACAACCAAACAAAAAATCGGGTCAAATAACTTAAGCGGTACCTTCTGCGATTGCCAAAGATGGTAAGAATGGTTTGTGCCCCGAGACTCAATAACATTAGAGTCATGATCATGATAAGATCCAAAACTACCATCCATTCTAATCCCTCTGTGTCTGTGGATGGAGATGAACACTCCATTTCTTAAAGCTGGCAGATGAATAAACTTGAATTACTAAATTTTGAATTCTTATTCAATGAAAGAAGCAAAATACAAGCTGACTTGTTTACATAGAGCACCTTAAGTAACTAATTAATAAAATAAGCTCACAATTAAAAACCTAACTACCTGCCAGCTCAGCTTAAGTACAATTAGTTACAAACATGCCAGTTGTACATAAACTCAATGAAGTTTAGTCTCTAGTGTAGCTGAAGTTAACTATTATTATTATTTGCTTCAACAAATAATAATCATAAGTTTTCAAAGGTAAGAAATATTTACGTCGGGGACAATTTATAACACCATTAAGTATTGAAAGGTCAGAATGATGGAACTTTAAACTATATATCAATAAAGTCTAGCGATCTGTTTTGTATACTAGCATTATTGTTTTGAATTAGATATAAACTTATAATTAGGTCATATTTGGTTTGTGGATTAAAAATTGATGGAACGAAAGTATAATGAATGGAAATCAATGGAAGGGAAGTATTATGAATGAAAAGAATGAGATTAGTTTGCTCGGTTGTAATATGGGATGTTGATGGAATTGAAAACAATTTGCTGATTTTAGACGTTATTTCATTTAATAAATAAATTTTTTATTTTTTTAATTAAATATAAAATTCAAAATATTTAAAAATAAATAAAATTTTAAAAAATTATAAAAGTTTCAAACCTGTCAATGTCTTTCAAATGCGTTGGTCAACATATTTGCCCACACTCAGCATCATCGTCAATGTCGATGAAACCAGTGCCTGACTAACTGTTGATTTAGGCAGATCCTGATGGCCAAAAACTAGCATTATCATGACATCAGGCGAGATGGCATTTATCACGACCACCGCGTGTGATGTCATGATGCTGGTTTTTTACGCTCAAGAACTACTCAGATTGGCAGATCATCAACCGCTGATTGCTCATGCATCGACGATGACACCAACTACGTGATGAAAATGGGCCGTTTGACAAATTTGACCAGCATTGATCAATTTGAAGATTTTTGAATTTTTTAAAATTTCTTAAATTTTTAAAACATTTAATAAAATAATTATTGAATTATAAAATAGTTTAAATTTAAATAAATTGATTTAGGGGTGAAATGAGAAATGACAATTTAAAGAAGGGGTAAATTAGACATTTTAACCACCTTTTTTCAAGGAATAAGATTCATATTTCTTATGCATCTCTTATAAACCAAACAAGAGATAAGGAATAAGATTCATATTCCTTTCTATATTCACCCCAACCAAATGTGATCTTAGTGTAGATAATATGTCAAATATGTAAGGTTGTCAAATCGGTTTATAGGAAATAGTTTATATAATTAGTTTATATATGTAACATTACTCTTCTAGAAAATTACATAAAATTTTGCTCCCATTTAACTCATGCATTATCCAAGAAAAACAGCACAACTTTTAATTTGTGAAATGGAGAATCTGACCTTTATCTATTCAATCATGCATATTAGCAGACTTGTGAAATTTTCTTAGTAAAATACTCCACCATCTTTTACATCGCGGACTACTAATAATTGAAATTAAATTTCTATTCAATAATACCACTTAGTCAACACTTCACATCAAATTAAGCTGACTCACTTTTCTATAACAAGCAGCAAACTATAAAAGTTGAATATTTGGCAATTTGCTGTTTAATTTCTTCATTTTTCTCCTCCCCTTTCTATTTTCTTTTCTTCTTACTCTCGGTTTCCTTCTCCCTTCCTCTCTGTTTCTTTTTTCATTATCATTTCTCTCCTTCCTCTATCTTCTTCTCGATTCTTATCCTCTCTTCTCTTACTTTCTTTATAAATTTTTTTTTTTTTTTTACCATTATTAATTTTTCCTTACTCGTTTTGATTCTTTCCTATATCGCCGTATTTTATTCATCTTTTATATCTTCACAACCTAAGAATATTAAAACCTTTGAATTAAGCCCGTCTTTCCATCACATAGATGATGTCATCATCCCTAAAACTATCCCGGTATTGCTTTCGAGTTTATATACTGGCTGCCAAGTCATTAATCCATGTGAATGACTCTAGATGGACGGCCAAGGTCAAAATTCAAAACAGTAACTAATTCTTTAACTAATAACCTAGCTTACTTAGCTTGCTGCTGGTGAACTTAATTAAGCCCCTGTCTTTCCATCACATAGATGATGTCATCATCCCCAAAAATATCCCGGTCATTTCTGATTGACTAGTTGACTTGAATTAATATTATTTTAAACCTAATCTGCAAAATCCTCTGAAAATAAACCTTTACTTATTACAGAGGCACCCTTAAGAGCTTAAAAACATATCACAGGCAATTAGACTAAAAGCTGAAAGTATTAATACTCCTATATTGATGAAAAAACATATCACACGCAAATAAAATGATATCCACATATATCTCTATATATAATAAGTTGAAATGGTAAATTATAGACAGAAGGAAATTTCAAAGTTAACTATTAATTCCACCAACCTGCAGTTGAACAATTCTTGCAGTGCTTCACGATTCTCAGTGCATGTAAAATTTCTAAAGAAAATTTTATCTCCAGAAAAATATGACTGAAAACTTACAGAACAAGTGTGCTTTCTAGTTTATATACTGGCTGCTAAGTCATTAATCCATGTGAATGACTCTAGATGGACGGCCAAGATCAAAATTCAAAACAGTAACTAATTCTTTAACTAATAACTAAGCCTACTTAGCTTGTAATCTTGAATGCTAAATGCTAATTACAAAAACACTCAAATGCTGGTGCTGGTCAACTTGCATATGCGCTGTGATATGTGAAAGCTACTGCATTTCGTAGACAAGCTATCGAATATTGATGTTGAGAAGACTTGATGCTGAGCTGTACTGGGCCATTCATTCTGCACTTCTATTATTGATCAAAACTTTAACAATAATGCTATGGGCATAGGCTTTTTACACCAAATGTTGTATCGGTTTAAGTGTGTCGTGATTCACACAAATAAGTTAGACACGTTTCACGTTGTTAAATTTTTTTCTAATGAATGATCGTTCATCAATTATGGACGGCCGTTCACTTATTATGGGCAGAGTCCATTTACTACGGACGAACATCCCAATTTAAAGGACGTCCGTCCATAATGTAAATATAAAAAAAGAAAAAAAAAATTAGGCGCTCGTCCCTAACTTGTGGACGGACGTCCCTAACGTGTGGACTGACGTCCACATATAAGGGACACCAGTCCATACTTAAAAAAATAAAATTTTAAATAAAATAAAAGGACCACCGTTCACCATTTTTGGACTGACCGTCCCTTAATCAAAATTGAAAGTTATCTTCTCCTTGAGTCCACTAATCACATCTCGCCTCATCAATCTCTTTCTCCAACTCAGTAATCTTGGCCTCCATTTCCTTGGATTTGCTCTCTGATTCCTTCAAACTTCCCTCCACTTACTTCTTCTCAACTATCCACTTATCCAATTCAGACTGTTATAACCTAAGCCTAATAAACAAATCCGCAACACAAACAACACACAAGGTTAAGGATCAAGAAAATCACACACAAATACACAAGGCACAATTTTTACCGTGGTTCGTCTATCCAATCTTGGATAGACTACGTCCACGTTGAGCTCCGAAAATATGGAAGCTCACAGCACTAATGAGACAGTCAAAGAATACAAGAAGAACACAGTTACAAGTCTGCCTCAAACAGACTACCACCCACTACGGCCTAATCACTCAAGAATCTCTCAACAATCTGCAAGAACCAGAGGACAAACCAGCCTCTAGAAGGAAACGCAACCCTCTCTCATTCAAGACAGATTAACCCAGAAAGATTCAATAGAAGAAACCCTAGCCTGAGTGTTTTTTCCCTTTTGCAAACCCTAATGCCCTGATTAACGAAAATACGCGTTCTTTCAAGTATCACTGTTGATCTTCTTTATATACGATTTCATCAGCAGTTCTCAGCCCTTGGATCTGTCTTGATCTGATGGCTGAAACTTGGTAGTGGCTTTAAACAAAACGACCCCGTTTTGACTCAAGTGAAACGGCTCCGTTTTTGGCTTCACAAAACTTTCACAGACTCCATAACATTAACTTTCTTCTTAAACCCACTAATTTCCCTCTGTTTGTCATCAATTTTTTCTCTCATTTCCTCTTCAACTCTCACGTTTTTACTCTTCTCTTCCAATTCCCTCACTTCCAAAGTCCCAACTTTTCTTTCCAACTCCCTCACTTTCTTCTCACTCTCAACCCAGCAATTTCTTTCTCTAATCCCTCCAATTTCACTCTCTTCTCTCCCAGACTCTTCTTCAACTCTACCACCTCAGCACTCGCCTCATCCCCTAATGCTGTCAAAAATCTGTAATTTTTCTTTTATCAATTTCTTTCTAAAAAATGCTGTCAGAAACGACCTTGCTTCCCTAGATGCTGTCAAAAATCTTTAGGAATCCTGACTCTCTTTGTTGTATCAAATTGATGGCACATGAGGGGCCACAGTCCATTCCTTCTGGACTGGCGTCCAAATTTTATTTTATTTTTTAAGAGCATTGTTAATAGACGGGTGTCCATTACCATATGAATGCCCGTCTATTATATGTGGACGTCTGTCCATTTTTTGGGACAACATGTTATGGACGGTCGTCCCTTAATTTTGTTTATATTTTTTTATTTCATTTTATTGATGGATGGACATCCTTTAAATGGGGACGTCCGTCCATAGTAAATAGACCTTCGTCCATATATGGACGAGAGTCTATGTAAGTGAAAGACCGTCCATATTTGGTGAACGACCGTTCATTGAAAAAAAATTTAATAATATGAAACGTGTCTGATTTGTTGGTTTGAATCACTCGACACGTAGACCGGTACAAGATTTCGATGTAAAAATAACGGTGCCCGTAGCATTATTGAAACTTTAATCCTTAACAGTGCACAACTTGAAGAGAAAAATTGATGGAAGTTGTCAAAGGCAATTGAGAATTTTCACAAGAAATATTGTGGATACATTTGTTGGGTTTCGGCTTTAATTGTAGATGTTAATGTTGATTATCCATGCAGCAAAACAAGCTGGTCTATATATAATATGATACCTTAGATACGAATTTGAAAAAAGGGTTACATAATTCATTATTTTATTGCCACTTTCTTTATAATATTCCGTAGTGGAACCAAAAAAATTACGTTTTAGGGAGCTAAAGTGTAATGTATATGAATGAGGAGACCAAAACATAAAATATGCTGCTTTTGTTTAGCTGTTTTTATGTAAATATTAGCGTTAATAATTACAACTCTCTGTATTTAAAAAAAAAAAAAAAAAAAAATTTAAGTTTCTATGTGGAAAATATTATTTTTGTTATTTAGCCGTTCTTAATGTGAACTTGAGAAATGAGAGCTGCATAATTTAATCAAGGGCTGAGGCTTGATGTAACTGAATTTGGAAAAGCACTAGTATATTGGAGTGTACAGTTTAAATTTATTAAGAAAGGTTGAATCTACTAGCAATTATAAATCCTTAAGAAAGTGCCTTTAGCTCAACTACTGAACATTGCCTTGCAAACGCCACTACTGAATTTGGATAAGCACTAGTATATTGGAGTGTACCTGTTCCGGAGCAGCGCCTTATCCTCGCTTTTTTTTTTTACCCACTATGCCTCTCTGCTTACTTCCAATCACAGTCTCGTCGTGATACCCTTTGTTAGGGGGAAAGGAGGGGACAATGCAACGTTAGCAGGTCTTGCACGGACCACTGAACCACATCATACATAAAGCTAAGCTAAAATTCAGTGTTTGTAAAAACATCTTTAGCTTCATAGTTGTCTACATTCATTGAAGGAAGATAAATCGACAAAGGGTGGCCTAGCCAATTCTCAAGATAAGGATTATATCGGTCAAACCGTTGATAAGCCTTCACTAACAATATATTCTCCAATGTGAACGTCATGAATTTTTTAAAATGCGGACCAAAAGGTCAGGGTTTTGTATGAGTAAAAAATCGTATCGGATCTGATAAGGTCTAATAACAAAATAATAATGTCATTACCTAAAGGCCTTAACCCAATTCCGATTGAGTCTACTTTAAACTACCTTGTGAATTGCCCGTTTAATGAGTTGAGTTACCCTACGAGTTAAGTTGAACTGAGTTTGGCTCATTCGCCCACAATAGTCAACAAAGGGATCAGAATCCCACACAATTTCCACTTTTTGTAGGATCCCATATCCTATCTAAATTGGGAAGCCTCAGCTAATAAAGGCAACATATCTAATCTCCTTCCCAAATTGGAACTCCTCTACTAAATAGGACTCAGAATCCTATTAGGATTTCAGCCCCATAAGTTCTCTATATAAAGAGTGGCAAACCCTCTCATCATGGATGGAGAAAATCACCTACTGGCTCTGGCATTCTAGCTCTCGAGCCGCCGCAATATTCTGACGTTTCTCCGGTGCTACCTCAGCCTCGACAACCTTCAATGCCTTCCTCGCAGGTCCACCAGATTGTTAGTGGCTCACTACACAAGATCCGCTCCTTGTATTTATAACCGTAGATTTTATCATCTACAAGTTTAATAATTGCTCACTTTTGTTTATCGGATTTGTGAAATGAGTGTTTAGACGTGTGTGTGTGTGTCTTCAGGCAATAACATATACAAAAGAAAAGCTAGAACAAGAATGCAAACGAGACGACCTGAAAAACTTCTCTTAGAATAGTTAATGGGCGCCTTGGTGTGAAGCACATCATACATAAAGCTAAGTTCAAGTTCTATGATTCTAAAAACATCCTTAGGAAGACAATGATCGACATTAATTGAAGGAAGATAAATTGATGAAGGGTGGCCTAGCCAATTCTTAGAATAAATCTTCAACCGATCAAAGTGTTGATAAGCCTTCACAGCCAAAGCAAGATAAGAAAATGTTCCACCTAAAATTAGTTTGTAACAAGAGCTAGGCTCTTTCAGGATTACTACTTTCTGAATATCACTATTTGAAAAAGTAGTTATCACAAACATTTTCACTATTACTTAATGACTTGAGAGCTCGAAGCGTCCCTCCAACTTTGATTATTCTAACTAGATACAGAGGTAACACTACTATGGTGAAGAAAACTTCAAATTGACTATATGTTTCATAAATAATCCATACTACTATAGCTACTTGACTGGTTAGTCCAACTATTTGCCTCAACTTTAAGCAGGAGATTATATTTGGGGTACCAAATTTGCACCAAAAGCAATGGTGCCCTTAATGCTATTAAGACCCTATAACAGTCACTATAACAATTTTTCTTGCAACTGATTGTTTTTTAGGGCATTCTAAGCCTTGTTGGGCTGTCCTCCTAAGTGTGGGCTAAAATAAGGCTTGCAAGCCCAAAACTCAAAAACAAAATGAAAATAAAAGAAAAGAAAAGATAAAAAAGCAATTTCAGCTTTTCTAAAAATTGCAGCCCGTCACTTTTGAAAGAGAGGAGTGAAAAGAAGTAATACGTGGCAGTGAAGAGAAAAGAAAAAAGACGGAGAGAGAGAAAATGGGTTTTTGACTTTTCGAGCTCAAATCCACCGGTGGAACTTCCTTTGATTCATGGGAAATATCAATATGTTGTTAACGGTAATCCAAGATTCACATCTAACCGTTTGAATCGTCAACCTTTATCTATTTTGCTTTGTTGTTGAGAAACTTAAACTTTGTTAGTTTCGTATATTGTGTTGTCGCCCACTTTTAAGTAAAGATACTTGTTAGTATACGTTTGGTTGGGGGTTATTAGGGTTAAATCATCTTATATTTTACTTGATTACCATGTTTAGTTGTCAAGTAATGTAAGATAACGATAATCTTCAAATATCAATAGTGATTACTATTGGTAATATTGGAGGTAATCTGATTACCTCTATTTTTTTAGGTATTTTAAGATTATTAAAGTTATCTTTTTTTGTTACAATTCTATCATTTATTAATAAAATTTTAGGACAATAATGCCCTTATTTTTTAATTTATTTACATGAATATGGCTTTGACTATTTCACGTCAATTAATTAAAATTTTAGACAAAATTACCCTTAAATTCAAAACAAATTACAGCTCACTCAGGCCATCACCCCCACCCACCTGTCGCGGCCAGCCACTGGCAACCATCGCCACAGCCAGCCATCAGAAAGGCGCATGAAAGGCCGAAAATGGTCGCTGTGCGCCGATATGGCTATTTCTGGCCAGATCTGTCATCGATCTGGCCGTCAACGACCATCGATCTGGCCATTAACGGCAACGTCTGTGGTCGTTAATAGCCAGGTCAGCCATCGATCTGGCCATCGACGACCATATCTGTTACGTTTGGCCATTTCTAGCCAGAGATACGGCACACGAAGGCCATTTCATGCCTTCCGTGATCTGTTAGGTTGCCGAATACCGACGACCTGTAGTGGTTTCCGGCGGTCGACAGTGGCTGGGTTAGTGGGGGTGCTTTGTTAATTTTTCTAACTTTTATTATGGGGTTGTTTTTGCTATGTTTTTAAATATAGGGGGGTTACATAATCTAAAAAATAATCAATATTAAAAAATAATATAATAATATTATTTAATTAGAGGACAATTCAGTAATTTAAATAACATACCTACTAATTTGTTCTTTGCAATCAAACATATTAATATAACATACCTATCCATTAATCAAATACATTTTTATAAAGATTCCCAGTAATCTTCAGGGTAATCTATCTTTTCAGTAATTCAACATTTTCCAGTAATCCAATATTCCCTAAACCAAATGCCCCTATAGTAATATGTCCGTTTCTTTAGAAAAGAAATTTTGGTGTAACCCATTTATTTGATAGTGGATGTTTTGTATGGGTGGTTTACCATGGGTTTTTCTTTGGTAAAAATTTGGTATGTCGATTTGGTTGTATTTGCCTTGGCTGTATTTGCTTATTTATTTCGTTATATATTGCTTGACTTGATTTGTCCATTTAATTGCACAGAGAGGGCAAAAGATTAGATTCATTTCTACATGAGTTAGATTGTTTGGGATTGAGATTGTGCCTTTTTCCCAACAAGCCTCGCTACTCATTCCAGAAAGCTTGCCAAGGACTAGCCATTATATAAGACAGCCAGAACAAAAGTCAAATACACAATCTTAAGCGGTACCTTCTACGATTGCCAAAGATGGTAAGAATGGTTTGTGCTCCCAGGTTTAATACCATTATAACTCTGATCTCATTTTCTTCTCGTTTCGCCTGTGTCATTGTTCTGGTAAAAATAAGTTATCCTTCTTTGAATGGAAGTACACACACCATTTCTTAAATCTATCAAGATGAATAATCAATTCATCACAAGTTTGAAGTAAAATAAGGCTTAATATAACGATTAATTAAAATTTAAAATGTTTTACTTGGCATCAATTACCAAAAAAAAAAAAAGAAAAAAAAAAAAAAAGAAAAAGAGAATTTCAAAATTAACTATGAATTCCACTAACTTGTGGAAGTTCTCAAAGGGAAATGAGAATTTTCAGAAATATTGTCAGTATATATGTTGGCTTTTTAGATGTTATGTTAATTGTAATTTACATTGATTTTTAATTATAAAGACAACCTCGACCCACAAAGACTTTGTAAATTATACTGGATTCTTTGATTAACTACTTTAATTTCCTTAATTAAGAGTTCACAATGGATGTATACTTAACTTGTCAATGTTGCTCAACTCTTTCTTGCATGCATAATCATACTCTTTGGATGATTATTGGACAAGCCTTGAGCTTGAAGCTTCGGTACTAATCATTGCGATAGTCTTCGTCGATGATCAACACCAGAGCTTGGATGGTAGAATCAGCAACTGGCGACTCAATGGCCGAGCCAGGAGAGAGCGGGTTGAGAGCTGAGCACAGAGTTAAATCTAGTCATGGGGAGTAGGCACACTTGATTTCGTATAATAATCTCTTAGTACTTATAGTATATAAAATAGTTACACATATTAATAATTAAAATTTTGTTTATAATAATTAAATATTACAGTACAATATCTGTATATCTGAAGCTATTTGACAAACTACCTGAACGATCATGCCAGTACCACACAAAGAAAAATACTTTTTGCAATCAATTTTTTACAACTAAGTAAAATAGTTGCAAATATCTCCCCACATTTAGTATAAATTTCAATCGGTTGACCAAAGGAGAATAAAATTCTAAAACCCATTTATTCTCGCATTTGGCATCTAAAATTAATATTCGGTGACTAATTTGATTTGTTGCCGAAAATATCATTAACAATTAATTTATTTAGTTGCCAATTCTTACGCAGTAGATTTTTCCGACATTACAACACAATTGACAACTACAACAAGAGATCCCACAACTAAAATTATGGTTACAGAAACAATTATTGCAACTATTGAATAATTGCTAAATTAGATGCAAATATTAATTTAAATTTGTAACTATTTTTTTAGTTACAAAATGATACAGTTACAAAATGTCCAAGCTTCTGACAATAAAAACAAAGGCCTAGGGCATATTTGGCAACTAATTATTTTGTGCATATCAATAGTTGCAAAAACTCCTGTATTAGTTGCTAAAAGTTGATGAATTTTTTTTTGCTACACTTTCATAGTAAAATGAATAAATCTATTTTATTGTGACTAAAATTACTATTGTGTAACTAATTAATTAATTACAAATTATCTTCTTTTGGCAACTAAGATTTTAGTTGCCAAATGTATGGTAATTCTGCAAATCAATTTGGGCACCTCATGTTCCCTCTTGAAATAAATTGAAATTTTGGGTATGTTTTTAGTCTGAAGTTATAGTGTGTAATATGATTTTTTCGCAACCAAAATGTTGGCCACTAATATTGTTTATAAGATGAATATATTACTAGTAATCAAAATCAATTAGTTACAAGGTTTGGATATCATAAATTTGACAGTGCCAACTACAATATTAGTTGCAATTTTTTTTTTTTGACAACTACTTAAATATTAGTTGCTATTGATGGTTTACAAAACATGAAAGTTACAAATGGTGAGTAAAACTGGTTGTTACAAATACTATAAATAAATAAAGGCCACCGTTTTTGGAAACAATTACTAAAAACCCATCCTATATAAACCCAAACTCAAACCAATCCCTAATACCACAATTTCCCTATTCTACCCGAGTCTCTCTTCTCCAGCACTCCTCTGTATCCATTCCTTTTCACTTTTATCTTCTTGATTCTACTTTTCCGCCTATATCACCCCTTGAAGGTAACTTCTTTTTATTTTTATGTCAAAACTCATCTTTTTATAAATGGTATTTTGGTTTTATTTGTTTGATTCAATATGTTTCTTCCAATATTTTACTAATTTGTTTAAGCATATGTTGTTTGTGATGTTCCTAAATGGATGGCATAAATACCCTGCAGAAAGAAAACGTTTAAAGAAGAAATCAATGTAATTCTATTAACAGGCAAGAATCCAAATTTCATAAGCCTTCAATGAAACACAGTATAGAAGCATCCACTGATATTGCACAGAACTCCATTGGAAGTAAACTACTAAATAACTTTGATTTAATAAGTAAACAATAACTTTTTTTTTTTAAACATTAATTACTTAAACTCATACCTCAACAATACTAGTTCTGAAAAAAAAAATATTATGAATTTTCTTAATGTCACCACTACTGATTGAAGGAAAAGAAAAAATTAAAATAAAAAGGAAAAATTTGCACAGTTCCACCATTAGCATTTGGCATACAAATCCATTAAGATTCACTACTAGAAAACTCCATTCCTTGATATAATGAGTTAACATATTTCTTGATCATTCTAAAAAACTGTCAAAGATTGTAATTCTTGACAAATTATTGACAGTTTATGAACGTCAAGATTTTGAAATAATCATAATCCTTGACCATTTTGGATGATTCTTGACGTTAATAATTGTCAAGTAATTAGTTAAAATAAATTTATGAATCTTGTTCTTGACTGTTGTAGTCTCAATCATTGACAGTTTTACTATCAAAGATTAATATATATATTAAAAAAAAAAAAATTGCCTAAAACTTTCTCACCCATTTTTTGCTGCCCATTTTCATTAACTTTCCCACAATTTTTTTTTCCTAAAACTTTGCTTACCCCTATTTCACTAATTTGTGTAAACCCTCAAGTCAATCTATCTGACACTAAAAAAAGTTCTCGTTTCTACCACTTTCGTTTAATAGACGATGACTTCTTATTGACTCTGGCCTTACTCTGTGCCTATTCTGACGGAGTTGTTACACCCAAAGTAGGGATGTTCAGAAAAATGTAGAAACCGAACTGAATCGAGAATCGAATTAGATTTTCGGTTATCCAGAAACCGGTTTAATTTTGGTCCATCGAAATACAAAATTACCGAATTTCGGATTTATAAAAAAAATTGAAAAGTAACACAGTTTTCCTTCAATTTTAAAAGTAACAATATAATTAAAGTCCATAAAATCTAAAATTAAAGAAACACAAAACCCCAAACCCGTTTTTATTTAAAAAGAAAAATAACAATATAATTGGCCCAAAATTCAAATTGTTTGAACCCTTAAAATAAATAAATAAATAAAAACTCTAATTAACTTCCCACTCCGTCGTCACTATCTAACAAAATCCCCAAACTACTAAACCCCACCGCCGACGATGGCAATTCTCTCCCACTTCTCCACTCCGTCCGCCTCTTCTTCTCCAATTTTTGTCTGAAATCCTTGACACTCTCTATCAAAATAAATCCGTGTTGTGTGCCCGAGTTCGAATCTCGCCAGATTAGACGGTGAAATGGCGTCCGACGCTGCTATGGAGAAGATGCAGCTCCGTCAAAGCTACCAAACATGTGGCACACAGACCTCTGGGCTCATTAAAAAAGACACTCCTTTTATGTGTTTATCGAACTGCAGGGCTCCAGTAGACAAGACGCTGAAGGAAAAGCAAAATATGTCATACGGCCGTAAGTCCTTCAGTTCTAATCTTTGTTTGTTCGAACTTGCATTTCCTGTTGTTGTAGCTTGGTTACTGATTTTGAGGTTTGCCTTGTATCCAGTGTCCTTTTCATGTGAGGATGGTTTTCTGGTCAAGACTCAAAACCACAATATATATAATTTTCACAGAGACTGTTCAGCTTATTGATTCAAGTGCTGTCTCACTCTCTCCCATCTCCTGCGAAATGCTGGTGGGGAGAAACTAACTTGTTGCTGAACACCAATGTCATGACTACCTAGGAAATATTTTGTGTGGATTGTGCACTTACAATTTGATGTTCTTGTTTGAAATGACTGGATGATGTTCCTGGCTATGTTCCTAGATGTTCTTAATATTTTTCATAGCAGGTTATTCTGTTTATCTATTTTCTCGATAAGTACTTGTGCTATTACTGTCTTTTATGTTCAGTTAGTATACTCCTATATCATATAGATTCCAAGGGATACTTTGAAATCTCATTTCTTTTCAATTTCCACTTTTGAAGATATCCTTGCACATTATGTATGCCTTAAAATTGCATTTGTCCACTCCTTATAATTTTTCAGGTGTACCCTGAGGGAAAATGAGTCAGTATTTTGCAAGCTTGAAACCAGGGGATGTAGTCGAAATGAAAGGTACTTATTTTGCATTTTAGAAGTTTTTAGGAATACTTCTGTAACCCGGCCCTGACTCTTGCTCCTAAAAGAATTGTTTCAAAAAACATCTACTATGTATTTGTTGTTGGAAGTGGTATCTTGAATCTCCTCATATGCTCTAGAAAGACTAGGAGCAGCTCATCCTATTTGACCAACAAAAAGAGAAATAAAATGCTTGAAGAACAACATATTCAAAGTTGGAGATGCTGAAGCAGATCACTTAGCAGCTGCCACACCCACCCTGCTGAGCTCCAACTCGACTGCCCTCCCTCCATCTCCAGCTGGTGAAGAGTCTTCCTCATCTGCTACAGCTACTTTTAAAATCTCACTGATGACACTTGAGATGCTAACATTGATGGTCAGTTTTTTGTTGTATGGGCAGTAGATATTTTGACAGGGGGTAGGACCATATTTTTGGACTTTTTAAGATTGCTTGCATATATCCTTAGATGTGTGTACATGGTGGCCATTTTTTGTATTGTTAATGATCTCAGTAGATAGGTACTAAGAAAATGTGGGGTGCATGTTTTCTTTTTTGGTTATGCATGCATGATAGTGCATTTTGGATTTTTATGCTCATCATGCATAAAATCCATATATATATATATATATATATAATATATGAAATTTGATGTTAGTTATCAGATTTTTATTTTATGTCATAATTATTTTGTTGATGTTGAATGTATAAACTAGGTCATTTACGAAGAGCAAAAATAATGCTTTTAAATGTTAACCAATTAACTACTAAAGTATTAGTTGCAAAAATAATACAGCATCTAAGACTAATCAATAATACTTGACTAAAATAATTAGTTTTCAAAACTCATATACAATCGATTATTATATTATTTTGATGCAAAAAATTAATTTTAATGACTAAATCAATAGTTACAAAATGTAAGAAACTAAATTGGGCATGTACATTTCCCAACTAAAAATGAAATGCTTTTGCCACTAATTATTTTCTTATTAAAAAACACATTTTGCAACTAGTTTCATAATAGCGAAAAGTAATTTATCGTATTTGGATTCCACATTCAACGTCTAAAATTATTAGAATTAACCACTAATTTTTTTTTCACTAAAAGATACATTCGTCCACTAATAGAATAATCGAGAAACATTTTTACGAAATTACCCTTATATCTTTAGTGTCTAATTTTTGTGACATTCACGACTAATTATTAGTCATTAGAAGGTACGTTCTTCAACTAATTGATTAGTTACAATACAATTTTATCAAACTACCCTTACACATTTAGCACTAAGTCATATGACTATTTCAATTAGCAATTAGTAACTAATTTGCTAATCGTTAAAAAAAAAAAATTTCCATGTCTAACCTATTATTTAGACGCCCATAATTTCTGCGACAACGGTTCTGTAACTATATGACGACTGCAAAATTTAGACGCACAAGACATTTAGTGTCTAAATTTTACTATCGTTGTCTAATTTTGCTAGACGTTGAAAGCCATTTTTCTTATATGCATATGTAAGCTGCATTCAACTGACCTGGTGCTCTAACAATTTTCCTACATTATAGGTAATTGTATATCATAAAAGGTTCTTTGAGGTAGATTATTGTAAGTTGTGAAAATTGTTTCGGGCTAGTTTGATTAAATTAATGACAAAATAAAATGGATGATAATTATTATGAGTACTAACTAATTTAGCAAGTTGGTCTCTTGAAATTGTACAAAAGGACCTGAAATTGAAATCTGAATATGACTTTATTCAACCGTATGTACACAATAAAATGTTGATGAACAACATTCTTACAAAATATACACACAATAGATGTTGGTGTACAACAATCATTATTAAATACACACCTTATATACATAATAGAAGTGGATGTACAACACTCTCTTAAGCATCATATTGCCTCGGAAGAGATTGAAAATTGGCTTCATCTTTCTCATGCTCAAGCAAAAGCCAAACATGAGTGAGCAATTCTCCACCTCGCCTAAGTTGCTCTGCATGGAGAGTCCAAGGACAATTAGTAGCCCCATAACACAACATTTCCACCCAAACACTGCTTATTATTCTCCATCTGTCCTCTCTTCCTCGCAATATTCCAACCAATTTTTGCACCTGAAGAACCACATTCCATTTTGATGTGAGCACATTTTTCTTTGGATTTCCTTGTCGATAATTTTCGTCCACAAACTCATCTAGTAACATCCTGCACAATGTGGCTTCATCCCTTGATTCTTTTGTCTTAAAAAACTCACCCACTTGAGCACAAACACCACGGAAGAGAATGTCACCAGTGACAATAGATAACATATCAGGATGCATGGCCAAAAGATACATCATATAATCTGATAAAAATTTGTTCAGTTCGCGTTCAGAAGGATTGATTATATCTTGTAAATGACCACCATCTAAATAGTAACAAACATTTGTGGCAATGTGCCATATAATAATGGCTTTGCCAAACTTCGTTTGCTTCTTGGCATGGGAACCAAAATCTTGTGGAATATTCAATTCCAAATCTTGGAGACAATAGCATTTTTCAAGTGGCCATTCACCACATTCGCTGAAAGGTTGCCCACCTCTTTGTGTTCTTACCTCTTCCACTTGTTGTAGTATCAATTTTTTCAACTCCTCAGGAACTTGAATGTCTTTCTTAACACAACGCTTCTTGTACTCCCTGTGGAAGCTCTTGACCATGAGAATTCTGCTAATCAACCCACAAAGCTTTTTACGCTCTTCATAGAGACAATAGCTTAGTAAATTGAATTGTTCCATGTGATGTGACCACCTATGCTTCTTACTTAGAATCTTTTGAGCAACAATCCTCAACAATCTTCTCATACATGCACTCCACTTTTGATTCATCATATGGAGTACTACCCAATCCGAGCACAAAAGTTCCTTCATCTCATAGAATTCAAGTAGAATTGCTCCAATGAGCAACACAAAGGTGATTATGAGATCCATATGGTAATCTATGACACACCCCGAAAACACACACAAAACAAATAGAATAAGAATGCAAATGATGCGACCCAAAATATTTCTCTTAGAATAGTTAATGGACGCATTGGTATAGAGCACATCATACATAAAGCTAAGCTCGAATTCTGTGACTCTGAAAACATCCTTAGGATGACCGTATTCTACACTCACTGAATTAGGAATATACCTAGATGAATGGTGGCCTAGCCAGTTCTCAAGATAAGGCTTTAACCGATCAAAGCGTTTATAAGCCTTCACAAGCAAATCAAGATCATCAGAAGTCGTTCCGGAATTAGAGCTAAGCTCGACTGGGATTTCTACTTTTCGAGAATCATTATGTACAAAAGTAGTTATCACAACTTTTTCTCTATTCCTTAATGACATGAAAGCTCGGAGTCTTTCTAAGACTTTGATTAATCCAGATAAATAACAAGGTAACGTGAAAATGAAGAAGGGATATTCAGGTTCTTGAAACAATGCTTGATAAAGGATCGAAACTGCCAAGGCTACTTGGGTGCTTAGTCCAATAACTTGCCTAAATGTTAGCTTATTATCTTCAACTGAGTATGAGATCATATTTGGGCTACAAATTTGTACCAAAAGTATTGGTGCCCACCAGCTCTTGAGGAACACATTAATTATATATACATGGTCATAGTTTAGTTGATTATCTACTAAGATAGCGTAAGCCGTGACACTCATTATAGAAAGCTTGCCAAGGACGAAAGTTACCATAGGACTTGCCATTAAGTAGGATAACCAAACACAAAACCGGCTCAAAGAGCTTAACTGGTACTTTCTACGATTGCCAAAGAAAGTAAGAATGGCTTGTGCTCCAAGACTCAATAACATTAGAGTTCTGATCTCATTTAACTCCCATTCTACGTCTGACCTTTTTTCACTGATAGGATGATCTCTTGCTCGAAAATAAATCGTCGGGAATAGATTCATAATCGCCATCTTTAATTTCTTAAAGCTGATGAAGATGAATATATAACTAGCATAAGTTTTTTTAAGATAAAGAAATGTATATATAAATTAATCCAGTCCAGACATGTATATGTAACACAAAATGTAAACTTTGATTTGCATAATTAAATCAAGAATATTAATTTCATTAGAACTTCGAAGCCTTATATTGTAGTTTATATATATTTGTTTTCTAAAATAGATTTGTATTAATATTTGATTTATATTTAATTAACAGTAGGGTTACTAGTTTAATTACTAGAAGTCTTATATTGCATTTTTTTAATATTTGTTTTCTAAAATAAATAAGTATTAGTATTTGATTTATTTAATTAACAATAGGTTACTCGTTTAAGTAATGGAAATTATGATTTAAGTATCTTATATGATAGGGTGTCTTTGTCAGTTTATTTTTAAAAACTAATCATCTTTGTGGGTGTGTTTTTTTTACTTTTAGTTGCTTATGTTCTGGATATTTTATTTATAGGTATTTCTCAATAACATCCCACGTCAATACGATTGGCTGAATCTTGTGTAACCATTTCATAGAAATTCATTTTATATCTTCTTTTTATAAAGCAAATCAACTTCAATTTTTGAATAATCCATATAGTTTCCACTTTTATTGTAACAAAATATTACTTTTTATGTAGAAAAGACTCATGTCAATAATTATGATTTTACCAAATATTTTATTTTAGAGCCAATTAGACATGAGTAGTTCAGATCATAACCTAACAATGTATAGGCAAATAGGCAGAAACATGTAATTTGTGACACCACGGGTAAGAGCAGAAGGAGAGTTTAATAAACGCTAAAAGGAAATATCAATCACTTCGTAGACTTGTCTATTTTGAGAAGGTCACCAACACAACACAAACATCTAAAAAGGGAATTGGACTAGGAATGTAAAAACCTCGGGCTTGGCTTGCCTGGGCCTGGGAAAAAGCCTAGGTTTTACAAACTCAGGCCAGACCAAGGCTGAGCTTACTCTGGCCCAAGCTGGGCCTTCCGGGGCTTTAGGCCCGTGTTTGGTTATATAATGAGGTTTTTTATTTTATATTTTAATTAATCAGTGGGGCTGCAAAATTTTTATTAAACATTCTAAATCCTAGAAATTGTAGGGGATCAAACTTTTGTTGAGATCCAAGAAAGGAAGAAATAAAGATGTCATGTGGATTTTCTACAGATGATGGAGCTCGGGCAGACCTTAAACATTCTAAATTGGACGAGTAACATTCAGTTGAGAACTAAAGATTATAGAAAAAAAATAATCATGAATTTTAGAATGGAGGTCCACTCAATATAGTTGAGATATTTTTTGGTAAGGCTGAAGTAGAATAAGAATGTGATAAAAGTTATACATGATTGCAAGAGTAGAGCATGCAACATGGTTCCGAGGAAAAGGCCATGGAATTGACTCCAAGAATTAATTTCGGCAGTCTAGCTACAAGAGGGACATTGGTGGGCAAGGAAATCATACATGGACAACGCTTTCGTTTTTCTAGAGCTTGGGTCAAGGAAAGGAAATGTTGGAAATTAATTTAATCATGGGATATTGTCATAAAGTACCCCTAGGGTTTGAGTTTTTATCACTTAGATAGTAATTTTTCAGATTTTTATCACATTGTACCCTGGAACTTTTAATATTGTATTATTTGCATCATAGACACCCCTCGATGCTAACTCCATTATTTGGGAGTTAGCATCAAAGGGTAATCTGGTAAATATTCTTTTAGTCATAATACTTTAAGTTCTAACTGCTCACTAACGGTTTATATAAATGGCAGAGGATTTTTATTATTTCACAAACCTCAAGGGTCAATGAATTTAACTCAAATTGTAATGGACTAACCTGGAGCTGAAGAATTCTTGCAGTGCTTCACGATTCTCAGAGCACAATCTGAAGAGAGAAATTAATGGAAGTTGTGCGGCGCCTATCCGAGCCGAACCTTGGTTTAATTCGCCGGCTCCCATAGCCATACAATTAATACCGGACCATTTTACTGATTTTATTAAAAAAACTGAAAGTAAACCTATACCCGGCTTTGCCTTCAAATTTTACAACGCTAAACCCTCCCAATCTAATTAACATTTAACAAGTACACCACAGACACATCTATTATTTAATCTAAAGAAAACACCCCCCCCATTTCCACCCCCCACAACGGTTTTTTCTTTAAAACAGACAAACAGACTAACAATATAATTTTGCCCAAATTCTCAAATGTTTGAACCCTAAAATAAATAAAAGAAATAAAACTCTACATGTAACTTACCCACTCCGGTCACTCATCATATACAACATATCCTATAAAATACTAAACCCCACCACACACGCCGCACGATGCCAAGTTCTACTCCCAAACTCTTCATCACTCCGTCGCATTTCTTCTCCAATTTTTGTTCTGAAACTCTTGACAACTCCTAATCAAAATAAATCCTGTGTTAGTGTGCCCCGAGTTTCGAATCTGCCAGATTAGACGGTGAAGATGGCGTCCGACGCTGTATGGAGAAGATGCAGCTCCGTCAAAGCTACCAACACATGTGGCACACAGACCCTCTTGTGGCTCATTAAAAAGACACCTCCTTTTATGGTATTATCGTTTTAACTGCAGGGCCCAGTAGGACAAGACTCTGAAGGAAAAGCAAAATATGTCATACGGCCGTAAGTCCTTCAGTTCTAATCTTTGTTTGTTCGACTTGCATTCCTGTGTTTGTAGCTTGGTACTGATTTGAGTGTGCCTTGTACCAGTGTCCTTTTTCATGGTGAGGATGGTTTTCCTGGTTCAAAAGACTCAAAACCCACATATTAAAATTTCTACTCAAGAGACTGTACGCTTATTGATTCGTAGTGCTGTTCACTCTCTCCCATCTCCTGTGAAATGCTGGTGGGGAGGAACTAACTTGTTGCTGAACACCAAAGCATGAGATACTAGGAAAATATTTTGTTGTTGGATTGTGCACTTACAATTAGATGTTCTTGTTTTGAAATGCTGGATGACTGGTCCTGGCTATGTTCATAGTGTTTCTTCAATATTTTTCATAGCAGGTTATTCTGTTTACTATTTTATCGATACACGTACTCTGTGCTCTTATGTCTCTTTAGTAGTTCATACTCATATATCATATTCTAGATTCCCAGGGATACTTTGAAATTCTCATTATCTTCTCAATTTCCACTTTGAAGATACTTGAAAATTAATGTAGCTCTTAAATTGCTATTGTCATCCTTATATCTTTCAGTGTTATTAGCTCGAGGGTTTAAAATGAGTCCAGTCCATTTCTGCAGCTTGACCAACAAGGGATATGCTAGTCGAAATGAAAGGGTACTTATTTGCATTTTAGAAGTTTTTAGGAATACTTTCTGTAACCCGGCCCTGACTCTGCTCCTAAAGAATTGTTTCAAAAAAACTATCTACTTATGTATTTGTTGTTGGAAGTGGTATCTTGAATCTCTCATAATGCTCTAGAAACGACTAGGAGCAGCTCATCCTTTTGACCAACACAAAAGAGAAATCAAAAAATGCTTGAAGAAAAACATATCACATGTGGAGATGCTGAAGCAGATTCACTACAGTAAAGCCAACCTGCACCCCCACATCACCAGCTCCAACGCTGACCTGCATCTCATCCATGGCTGTTAGAGTCTTCTCATTGCTACAGCTACTTTAAATCTCACTGATGCACTTTGAGATGCTAACATGATGGTCAGTTTTTTGTTGCATGGGCAGTAGATATTTGACAGGGGGTAGGACCAATTTTGGACTTTTTAAGTTGCTTGCATATATCTTAGATGGTGTACATGGGTGGCCATTTTGTTTGTTAGACGTTATGCCTCAGATAGAGAAGCTACTTAATGAAAATTGTGGGTGCATGTTTGACTTTTTTCTGTAACTGATTGCAGCTTTTGGATTTTATTGCTCATATGCATAAAAATCCCATATATATATAGACTATATATCTATACTGAAATTTGATGTTAGTGATAGTTGTATTTTATGTCATAATTATTTTGTTGATGTTGAAGTATAACTATGCATTTACGAAGAGCACAAAATAATGCTTTTAAATGTTAACCAATTAACTACTAAAGTATTGTTGCAAAAATAACTAAAGCATCTAGACTAATCAATTACTTGACTAAAATAATTAGTTTTTCAAAACTCATATACAATCGATTATATATTTTGATGAAAAAAATTAATTTTAATGACTAAATCAATAGGACAAAATGTAAGAAACTAAATTGGGCATGTACATTCCAACTAAAAACGAAATGCTTTGCCACTGATTATTTCTTATAAAAAAACACATTTTGCAACTAGTTTCATAATAGCGAAAAGTAATTTATCGTATTTGGATTCCACATTCAACGTCTAAAATTATTAGAATTAACCACTAATTTTTTTTTCACTAAAAGATACCATTCGTCCACAATAGAATAAACGAGAAACACTTTTACGAAATAAACCTTATATCT
Source organism: Pistacia vera (assembly GCF_008641045.1). NCBI lineage: Eukaryota > Viridiplantae > Streptophyta > Magnoliopsida > Sapindales > Anacardiaceae > Pistacia > Pistacia vera. The sequence continues at coordinate 40,787 of NW_022195079.1, read as the reverse complement.
TAGTGTCTAATTTTTGTGACATTCACGACTAATTATTAGTATTAGAAGGTACGTTCTTCACATATGATTAGTTACAATACAATTTTATCAACTACCGTTACACATTTAGCACTAAGTCAGAGGATCTATTTTCAATTAGCAATTAGTAACTAATTTCTAATGTTTAAAAAAAATATTCCATGTCTAACCTATTATTAGACGCCCTAATTTCTCGCGACAACGGTTCTGTAACTATATGACGACTGCAAAATTTAGACGCACAAGACATAGTGTCTAAATTTTTTACTCGGCGCTCTAATTTTGCTAGAGTTGAAAGCCATTTTTTATATGATATGTAGTGCATTCAACACGCGGTTGCTCTAACAATTTTCTACATTATAGGTAATTGATATCATAAAAGGTTCTTTGAGGTAGTTATTGTAAGTGTGAAAATTGTTTCGGGCTAGTTTGATTAAATAATGACAAAATAAAATGGATGATAATTATATGAGTACTAACTAATTTAGCAAGTTGGTTCTTGAAATGTACAAAAGGACCTGAAATTGAAATCTGATATGACTTTATTCAACCGTATGTACACAATAAATGTTGATGAACAACATCTTACAAAATAATACCAATAGATGTGGTGTACAACAATCATTATTAAATACACCACCTTAACACAAAAGAAGTGGATGTACAACACTCCTTAAGCATATATTGCTCGGAAGAGATTGAAAATTGGCTTCATCTTTTCATGTCAAGCAAAAGCCAAACTGAGTGAGCAATTCTCCACCCTGCCTAAGTTGCTTGCATGGAGAGTCCCAAGGACAATTAGTCACACCAATAAACACCCTTCCACCAAACACCTGTATTATTCCTCATCTGTCCTCTCTTCCTGCAATATTAACCAATTTTTGCACCTGAAGAACCACATTCCATTTGATGTGAGCCATTTTTCTTTGGATTTCCTTGTCGATAATTTCGTCTCCACAAACTCATCTAGTAACATTCTGCACAATGTGGCTTCATCCTGATTCTTTTGTCTTAAAAAACTCACCCACTTGAGCAAAACCACGGAAGAGAATGTCACCAGTGACAATAGATAACATACACGGATGCATGGCCAAAAGTACAATCATATAATGATAAAAATTTGTTCAGTTCGCATTCAGAAGGATGATTATATCTTGTAAATGACCACCATCTAAATAGTAAACAAACTTGTGGCAATGTGCCATATAATAATGGCCTTGCCAAACTTGTTTTGCTTCTTGGCATGGGAACCAAAAATCTGTGGAATATTCAATCCAAATCTTGGAGACAATAGCATTTTTCAAGTGGCCATTCACCACACTTCGCTGAAAGGTTGCCCACCTCTTTGTGTTCTTACCTCTCTCCACTTGTCGTAGTATCAATTTTCAACCTCTCAGGAACTTGAATGTCTTTCTTAACACAAACGCTTCTTGTATCCCTGTGGAAGCTCTTGACCATGAGAATTCTGCTAATCAACCCACAAAGCTTTTACGCTCTTCATAGAGACAATAGCTTAGTAAATTGAATTGTTCCATGTGATGTGACCACCTATGTCTCTTTAGAATCTTTGAAGCAACAATCCTCAACAATTTCTCATCTGCACTCACTTTTGATTATCATATGGAGTACTACCCATCCGAGCACAAAAGTTCTCATATACTCAGTAGACTTCAAGTAGAAGAATTGCTCCAATGAGCCACACAAAGGTGATATGAGATCCATATGGTAATCTATGAACACCGACAACCCAACACACAAAACAAATAGAATAAGAATGCAAATGATGCGACCCAAAGATTTCTCTTAGAATAGTTAATGGACGACCTTGGTTATAGAGCACACATACATAAAGCTAAGCTCGCAATTCTGTGACTCTGAAAAACTACCTCTAGGATGACCGTATTCTACACTCACGAATAGGAATATACACTAGATGGATGGTGGCCTGCCACCGTTATCAAGATAAGGTTAACCCTCAAAGCGTTTATAAGCCTTCACCAAGCAAATCAAGATACCAGAAGTCGTTCCCCGGAATTAGACGATCAAGCTCGACTGGGATTTCTACTCTTCGCGAAATCATATACTACAAAAGTACGTTATCACGAACCTTTTCTACCACTCGCACATCGATCATGTTTGACTATTGAATAGCTCGGACCCCAGTCTTTCTTTTAATGAATTGTTAATATGATTTTTTCGCAACCAAAATGTTGGCCACTAAATATTGTTTATTAAAGATGATATATATTACTAGTAATCAAAATCAATTAGTTACAAGAAGTTTGGATATCATAAATTTGACAGTGCCAACTACAATATTAGTTGCAATTTTTTTTTTTTGACAACTACTTAAATATTAGTTGCTATTGATGGTTTACAAAACATGAAAGTTACAAATGGTGAGTAAAACTGGTTGTTACAAATAACTAATTAAATAAATAAATGCCACCGTTTTTGGAAACAATTACTAAAAACCCATCCTATATAAACCCAAACTCAAAACCAAATCCCTAATACCACAATTTCCCTATTCTTACCCGAGTCCTCTTCTTCTCCAGCACTCCTCTGTATCCAATTTCCTTTTCACTTTATCATCTTCTTGATTCTACTTTTTCCGCCTATATCACCCCATTGAAGGTAACTTCTTTTTATTTTTATGTCAAAACTCATTCTTTTATAAATGGTATTTTGGTTTTATTGTTTGATTTTCAATATGTTTCTTCACAATATTTACTTTAATTTGTTTAAGCATATGTTGTTTGTGATGTTCCTAAATGGATGGCATAAATACCCTGCAGAAAGAAAACGTTAAAAGAAAGAAATCAATGTAATTCTATTTAACAGGCAAGAATCCAAATTTCATAAGCCTTCAAATGTAAACACAGTATAGAAGCATCCAACTGATATTGCACAGAACTACATTGGAAGGTATAACTAACTAAATAACTTGATTATTAATAAGTAAACAATAACTTTTTTTTTTTAAACATTAATTACTTAAAGCTCATACCTCAACAATACTAGTTCTGAAAAAAAAAAATATTATGAAATTTCTTAATGTCACCACTACTGATTGAAGGAAAAGAAAAAATTAAAATAAAAAGGAAAAATTTGCACAGTTCCACCATTAGCATTTGGCATACAAATCCATTAAGATTCACTACTAGAAAAACTCCATTCCTTGATATAATGAGTTAACATATTTTCTTGATCATTCTAAAAAACTGTCAAAGATTGTAATTCTTGACAAATTATTGACAGTTTATGAACTGTCAAGATTTTGAAATAATCATAATCCTTGACCATTTTGGATGATTCTTGACAGTTAATAATTGTCAAGTAATTAGTTAAAAATAAATTTTATGAATCTTGTTCTTGACTGTTGTAGTCTCAATCATTGACAGTTTTTACTATCAAAGATTAAGTATATATATATATAAAAAAAAAAAAAATTGCCTAAAACTTTTCTCACCCATTTTTTGCTGCCCATTTTTCATTAACTATTCCCACAATTTTTTTTTCCTAAAACTTATGCTTACCCGCTATTTCACTAATTTGTGTAAACCCTCATAGTCAATCTATTTCTGACACTAGAAAAAAAGTTCTCGTTTCTACCACTTTCGTTTAATAGACGATGACTTGCTTATTGACTCTGGCGCTTACTCTGTGCCTATTCTGACGGAGATTGTTACACCCAAATGTAGGGATGTTCAGAAAAATGTAGAAACCGAACTGAATCGAGATGCGAAGTAGATTTTCGGTATACGAGAAACCGGTTTATTTTGGTCCATAGAAATACAAAATTACCGAATTTTGAATATTAAAAAAAATTGAAAAGTTAACAAGTTTTCCTTCAAATTTTAAAAGTAAACAATATAAAAAAAGTCCATAAATCTAAAATTAAAGAAACACAAAAACCCAAACGTTTTTATTAAAAAAGAAAAATAAAACAATATAATTTTGCCCAAAATTCAAATTGTTTGAACCCTTAAATAAATAAATAAATAAAAACTCTAATTAATTCCCACCCGTCGTCACTATCTATACAAAATCCCCAAACTACTAAAACCCACCGCCGACGATGCAATTTCTCTCCACTTCTCCACTCCGTCCGCTCTTCTTCCCAATTTTGGTCTGAAATCTTGACACTCTAATCAAAATAAATCATGTGTGTTAGTGTGCCCGAGTTCGAATCTGCCAGATTAGACGGTGAAGATGGCGTCCGACGCTGCTATGGAGAAGATGGCAGCTCCGTCAAGCTACCAAACATGTGGCACACAGACCTCTTGGGCTTCATTAAAAAGACACTCTTTTATGTGTTATCGTAACTGCAGGGCTCCAGTAGGACAAGACGCTGAAGGAAAAGCAAAATATGTCATACGGCCGTAAGTCTTCAGTTCTAATCTTTGTTTGTTCGAACTTGCATTTCCGTGTTGTAGCTTGGTTACTGATTTTGAGGTTTGCCTTGTATCCAGTGTCCTTTGTTTGGTGAGGAGGTGGTTCTGGTCAAAAGACTCAAAAAACCACATAATATAAATTTTCATCAGAGACTGGTTCAGCTTATGATTCTAAGTGCTGTCTCACTCTCTCCATCCCTGTCGAAATGCTGGTGGGGAGGAACTAACTTGTTGCTGAACACCAAATTCATGATACCTAGGAAAATATTTTGTGGGATTGTGCACTTACAATTAGATGTTCTTGTTTTGAAATGATGGATGATGTTCCTGGCTATGTTCTAGATGTTCTTAATATTTTTCATAGCAGGTTATTCTGTTTATCTATTTATCGATAAGTATCTTGTGTATACTGTCTTTTATGTTCAGGTTATACTATATCATATCTAGATTCCAAAGGGATACTTTGAAATTTCTTATCTTTTCAATTTCCACTTTTGAAGATACTTGCACATAATGTAATGCTCTTTAAATTGCATTTGTCCACTCCTTTATAATTTTTTCAGGTGTACCTGAGGGAAAAATGAGTCAGTATTTGCAAGCTTGAAACCAGGGGATGTAGTCGAAAGAAAGGGTACTTTATTTGCATTTTAGAAGTTTTTAGGAATACTTCTGTAACCCGGCCCTGACTCTTGCTCCTAAAAGAATTGTTCAAAAAACTATTACTATGTATTTGTTGTTGGAAGTGGTATCTTGAATCTCCTCATAAGCTCTAGAAAGATAGGAGCAGCTCATCCTATTTGACCAACAAAAAGAGAAAAAAAATCTTGAAGAACAACATATTCAATGTGGAGATGCTGAAGCAGATCACTATAGCAGACTGCACCGCCCAACTGCTAGAGCTCCAACTCGGCTGCCATCTCCATCTCCAGCTGGTGAAGAGTCTTCCTCATCTGCTACAGCTACTTTTAAAATCTCAACTGATGACACTTGAGATGCTAACATTGATGGTCAGTTTTTTGTGGTATGGGCAGTAGATATTTTGACAGGGGGTAGGCCATATTTGGACTTTTAAGATTGCTGCATATATCCTTAGATGGTGTACATGGGGTGGCCATTTGTTTGTTAGAGTTATGCTCAGATAGATAGTACTAATGAAAATGTGGGTGCATGTTTTCTTTTTTGGTTATGCATGAATGTGCATTTTGGATTTTTATTGCTCTCATGCATAAAAATCCAATATATATATATATATATATAATATGAATTTGATGTTAGTGATCAGATTTTTATTTTATGTCATAATTTTTTGTTGATGTTGAATGTATATAAACTATGTCATTACGAAGAGCAAAAATAAGCTTTTAAATGTTAACCAATTAACTACTAAAGTATTAGTTGCAAAAATAATACAGCATCTAAGACTAATCAATAATACTTGACTAAAATAATTAGTTTTCAAAACTCATATACAATCGATTTATTTATTTTGATGCAAAAAAATTAATTTTAATGACTAAATCAATAGTTACAAAATGTAAGAAACTAAATTGGGCATGTACATTTCCCAACTAAAAACGAAATGCTTTTGCCACTGATTACTTTCTTATAAAAAAACACATTTTGCAACTAGTTTCATAATAGCGAAAAGTAATTTATCGTATTTGGATTCCACATTCAACGTCTAAAAATTATTAGAATTAACCACTAATTTTTTTTCACTAAAAGATACATTCGTCCACTAATAGAATAATCGAGAAACACTTTTACGAAATTACCCTTATATCTTTAGTGTCTAATTTTTGTGACATTCACGACTATTATTAGTCATTAGAAGGTACGTTCTTAAATAATTGATTATACAATACAATTTATCAAAATACGTTACACATTTAGCACTAAGTCAGATGACTATTTCAATTAGCAATTAGTAATAATTTGCTAATCGTTAAAAAAAAAAAATTTCCATGTCTAACCTATTATTTAGACGCCCATAATTTCTGCGACAACGGTTCTGTAACTTATGACGACTGCAAAATTTAGACGCACAAGACATTTAGTGTCTAAATTTTACTATCGGCGTCTAATTTTGCTAGACGTTGAAAGCCATTTTTTCTATATGCATATGTAAGCTGCATTCAACTGACCTGGTGCTCTAACAATTTTCCTACATTAAGGTAATTGTATATCATAAAAGGTTCTTTGAGGTAGATTATTGTAAGTTGTGAAAATTGTTTCGGGCTAGTTTGATTAAATAATGACCAAATAAAAATGGATGATAATTATTATGAGTACTAACATAATTAGCAAGTTGGTCTCTTGAAATTGTACAAAAGGACCTGAAATTGAAATCTGAATATGACTTTATTCAACGTATGTACACAATAAAATGTTGATGAACAACATTTACAAAATATACCACAATAGATGTTGGTGTACAACAATCATTATTAAATACACACATAATACACAATAGAAGTGGATGTACAACACTCTCTTAAGCATCATATGCCTCGGAAGAGATTGAAAAAATGGCTCATTTCTCATGCTCAAGACAAAAGCCAAACATGAGTGAGCAATTCTCCACCTCGCTAAGTTGCTCTGCATGGAGAGTCCAAGGACAATTAGTAGCCCATAACACAACATTTCCACCCAAACACGCTTATTATTCCCATCTGTCCTCTCTTCCTCGCAATATTCCAACCAATTTTGCACCTGAAGAACCACATTCCATTTTGTGTGAGCACATTTTTCTTTGGATTTCCTTGTCGATAATTTTCGTCCACAAACTCATCTAGTAACATCTGCACAATGTGGCTTCATCCTTGATTCTTTTGTCTTAAAAAACTCACCCACTTGAGCACAAACACCAAGGAAGAGAATGTCACAGTGACAATAGATAACATATCAGGATGCATGGCAAAAGATACATCATATATATCTGATAAAAATTTGTTCAGTTCGCATTAGAAGGATTGATTATATCTTGTAAATGACCACCATCTAAATAGTAACAAACATTTGTGGCAATGTGCATATAATAATGGCTTTGCCAAACTTCGTTTGCTTCTGGCATGGGAACCAAAATTTGTGGAATATTCAATTCCAAATCTTGGAGACAATAGCATTTTCAAGTGGCCATTCACCACATTCGCTGAAAGGTTGCCCACCTCTGTGTTCTTCATCTTCCACTTGTCGTAGTATAATTTTTTCAACTCCTCAGGAACTTGAAGTTTCTTAACACAACGCTTCTTGTACTCCCTGTGGAAGCTCTTGACCATGAGAATTCTGCTAATCAACCCACAAGCTTTTTACGCTCTTACTAGAGACAATAGCTTAGTAAATTGAATTGTTCCATGTGATGTGACCCCCTATGTTCTTACTTAGAATCTTTGAGCAACAATCCTCAACAATCTTCTCATACATGCACTCCACTTTTGATTCATCATATGGAGTACTACCCAATCCGAGCAAAAAGTCCTTCATCTCATAGAATTCAAGTAGAATTGCTCCAATGAGCAACACAAAGGTGATTATGAGATCCATATGGTAATCTATGACACACCCCGAAACACACACAAAACAAATAGAATAAGAATGCAAATGATGCGACCCAAAAGTTTCTCTTAGAATAGGTAATGGACGCATTGGTATAGAGCACATCATACATAAAGCTAAGCTCGAATTCTGTGACTCTGAAAACATCCTAGGATGACCGTATTCTACACTCACTGAATAGGAATATACAGATGAATGGTGGCCTAGCCAGTTCTCAAGATAAGGCTTTAACCGATCAAAGCGTTTATAGCTTCACAAGCAAATCAAGATCATCAGAAGGCGTTCCGGAATTGAGCTAAGCTCGACTGGGATTTCTACTTTTCGAGAATCATTATGTACAAATAGTTATCACAACTTTTTCTCTATTCCTTAAGTGCATGAAAGCCGGAGTCTTTCTAAGACTTTGATTAATCCAGATAAATAACAGGTAACGGAAATGAAGAAGGGATATTTAGGTTCTTGAAACAATGCTGATAAAGGATCGAACTGCCAAGGCGCTACTTGGGTGCTTAGTCCAATAACTTGCTAAATGTTAGCTATATCTTCAACTGAGTAGGAGATCATTATTGGGCTACAAATTGTACCAAAAGTATTGGTGCCACCACCTCTTGAGGAACACATTAATTATATAACATGGTCATAGTTAGTTGATTATCTACTAAGATAGCGTAAGCCGTGACACTCATTATAGAAAGCTTGCCAAGGAAGAAAGTTACCATAGGACATTGCCATTAAGTAGGATAACCAAACACAAAACCGGCTAAAGAGCTTAACTGGTACTTTCTACGATTGCCAAAGAAAGTAAGAATGGCTTGTGCTCCAAGACTCAATAACATTAGAGTTCTGATCTCATTTAACTCCCATTCTACGTCTGACCTTTTTTCACTGATAGGATGATCTCTGCTCGAAAATAAATCGTCGGGAATAGATTCATAATCGCCTCTTTAATTTCTTAAAGCTGATGAAGAGAGAATATAACTAGCATAAGTTTTTTAAGATAAAGAAATGTACAATATAAATTAATCCAGTCCAGACATGTAATGTAACACAAAAATGTAAACCTTGATTTGCATAATTAATCAAGAATTAATTTCATTAGAACTCGAAGCCTTATATTGTAGTTTATATATATTTGTTTAAAATAGATTTGTATTAATATTTGATTTATATTAATTAACAGTAGGGTTACTAGTTTAATTAATAGAAGTCTATATTGCATTTTTTTAATATTTGTTTCAAAATAAATAAGTTAGTATTTGATTTATTTAATTACAATAGGTTACGTTTAAGTAATGGAAATTATGATTAAGTATCTTATATGATAGGGTGTCTTTGTCAGTTTATTTTTAAAAAATAAACTCTTGTGGGGTGTGTTTCTTTACTTTAGTTGCTTATGTTCTGGATATTTTATTTATAGGTATTTCTCAATAACATCCACGTCAATACGATTGGCTGAATCTTGTGTAACCATTCATAGAAATTCATTTTATATCTTCTTTTATAAAGCAAATCAACTTCAATTTTTGAATAATCCATATAGTTTCCACTTTTATTGTAACAAAATATTACTTTTTATGTAGAAAAGACTCATGTCAAATATTATGATTTTACCAAATATTTTATTTTAGAGCCAATTGACATGAGTAGTTCAGATCAAACCTAACAATGTATAGGCAAATAGGCAGAAACATGTAATTTGTGACACCACGGGTAAGAGCAGAAGGAGAGTTTAATAAACGTAAAGGAAATATCAATCACTTCGTAGACTGTGCTATTTTGAGAAGGTCACCAACACAACAAAACATCTAAAAAGGGAATTGGACTAGGAATGTAAAAAACCTCGGGCTTGCTTGCCTGGGCCTGGGAAAAGCCTAGGTTTTACAAACTCAGGCCAGACCAAGGCTGAGCTTACTCTGGCCCAAGCTGGGCCTTCCGGGGCTTTAGGCCGTGTTTGGTATATAATGAGGTTTTTTATTTTATATTTAATTAATCAGTGGGGCTGCAAAATTTTTATTAAACATTCTAAATCCTAGAAATTGTAGGGGATCAAACTTTGTTGAGATCCAAGAAAGGAAGAAATAAAGATGTCATGTGGATTTTCTACAGATGATGGAGCTCGGCAGACCTTAAACATTCTAAATTGGACGAGTAACATTCAGTTGAGAACTAAAGATATAGAAAAAAAATACTATGAATTTTAGAATGGAGGTCCACTAAATAGTTGAGATATTTTTGGGTAAGGCTGAAGTAGAATAAGAATGTGATAAAAGTATACATGATTGCAAGAGTAGAGCATGCAACATGTTCGAGGAAAAGGCCATGGAATTGACTCCAAGAATTAATTCGGCAGTAGCCACAAGAGGGACATTGGTGGGGAAGGAAATCATACATGGACAACGCTTTCGTTTTTCTAGAGCTTGGGTCAAGGAAAGGAAATGTTGGAAATTAATTTAATATGGGATATTGTCATAAAGTACCCCTAGGGTTTGAGTTTTTATCACTTAGATAGGAATTTTTCAGATTTTTATCACATTGTACCCTTGAACTTTTAATGTTGTATTATTTGTATCATAGACACCCCTCGATGCTAACTCCATTATTGGGAGTTAGCATCAAAGGGTAATCGGTAAATATTCTTTACTCATAATACTTTAAGTTCTACTGCTCACTAACGGTTTATAAATGGCAGAGGATTTTTATTATTTCACAAACCTCAAGGGTCAATGAATTAACTCAAATTGTAAGGACTAACCTGGAGCTGAAGAATTCTTGCAGTGCTCTCACGATTCTCAGAGCACAATCTGAAGAGAGAAAATTAATGGATATAGTTGTAAAGACATAGGGAATTTTAGAAGCAATATTGTTTGAAAATATTCATGCAGCGACACATACAGCTCTTATTTAATACAATAACTAGATGCAGCAACACATTCCTAATTACCCATTGACTCCACTAACTGGAGCTGAAGAATTCTTGCGGTGCTTTCACGATTCTCAGTGCACAATCTGAAGAGGAATTAATGAAGTTGTCAAAGTCTCAAAGACACTAGGGAATTGTCAGAAGCAATATTGTTTGAAATTATTCATGCAGCAACGAATGCACGTCTATATATAATATGATAACTAGATACTTAAATTAAAAAAAGGGTTACATAACTTATTCTTTTAATGCAACTTAATTTCTTCTTGGTATCAAATCCTTTCCTTGAGGGGATTTATAATTCTTCTTATTCTAGTCTTTTCCTTCGCTCATCAGCTTTATCACATTCTCTAGTAATCTCTGGTATTACTCCAAATCACTCTAAGGGTGTGTTTGGTTAGAGATAATAAGGGATTACTAAGGTAATGTTATTTTATATTACTTGATTACTACGTTTGGTTTTTAAGTGATATAGGATTTTGATAATCTTTTAAAACCAATAGTAGTTATTGTTGGTAATATATGAGGTAATCTGATTATCTCCACTTTTTTATGCATTTTAAGATTACTTTTGTTACAATTTTATCCTTTATTAATAAAATTTCAGGACAAAAATACCCTCATTTTTAAATTAATTTATATGAACTTGTCATTACAATTTTACCCCTAATTAATTACTTTTTTGGACATTAAATCCCTTGTATTTAAACAAATTCTAGCCCACCAAAACTACTTTTTGGCTAGATCGTGAAAAATCTAGTCGAAAATGGCTAGATCTATTATGGTCGCCTCCAGCTAGATTTTTCGATCTGGTCATTAACGACTAGATCGATGGCATTAACAACCACGTCGTTGCTCGTTAACGACCATGGATCTGGCCAAAAAGGGTCATATCGACACACAACTGACAATATCCAATCGACCGACCGTGCGGTAGACGATGTAGGTCCCACTGCATTGGAATGAAGCATGAGAGAAAGACGCTTTGGAAATAGCTCTTGGGCTTGAGATAAGTCAGAAAATGATAGAAGATATCAAGTTGATCAAAAATAGAATGAAACAAGCCCAAGACAAACAAAAGAGTTATGCGGATTTAAAGAGAAAAGATGTAGAATTTGAAGTGGGTGACAAGGCGTTTATTAAAATTTCCCCCTATAAGCGAGTATCGCGTTTGGTGGAAAAGGGAAGCTAGCTCCGAGATACATTGGTCCCTTTGAAGTGTTACAACGAGTGGGAAAGGTAGCTTACAAATTGGCGCTACCACCAATTATGGATAGAGTGCATAATGTGTTCCATGTCTCCATGCTTCGAAGGTATGTTAGTGATCCTTCCCATATATTAAAAGTAGAAGAAGTGGACTTAGAAGAGAATCTTGTTTATGAGGAGCACCTAGTGCAAATATTGGATAAAAAGGTTAAGGAGCTCTGAAACAAGAGTATTCCATTAGTAAAAGTTCTATGGAGGAATCATAAAGTAGAAAAAGCTACATGGAAAGTAGAACAAGATATGCGGAACTGCTATCCCGAATTGTTTGTTTGAATTTCGTGGACGAAATTCTTATGGGAGGGAGGAGGAGGAGGGGGGAGGAATTGTAATGCCCACATCAAGGTACGTAACTTTATTTATGCCCTAATACCCTTAGTTGAATCTTGTTAGAATTATCTTGGACAAGTGTTAAAGAAATTCTTTAAAATGTCATTAAGGGTAAAATGGTCATTCCACTCATAATTAGATGAAAGAGTGGGGAATGAAAAGAGGTAGAATACCATGGAAAAGTTAATAAAAATGAGGGCATTCTTGTAATTGACTAAGGGACAAGATGAAATTTTTAGAAAGTGCAAGGGTAAAATGGGAAACTATATATATTATTATGTAGTAATAAGAGTTCAAGAGTTGAAACCCGGGCCACTCCACCCCTTTTTCACGGCACCTTCACCCCAAATTCTCTCAAATTTCTTCACTAAATTTCTAAGGAAATTCATAGGATTTTAGTTAGATTTTGATAGATTTTCAATCCTAAGCATTCAAGGTAAGATTCTTGTACCAAGATGTGAGATTAAATTTTAAAGTTTTGAATTCTTATGGTTTTATATGCTTAGGGTTAAGAGGAAGGGGAATTCTACCAAAGAGAGATTATAGTGTTGGAATTGCTCAAATTCAAGATAAGTAAATCCAACTTTAGCTTTGATTGAATAAATACTTGTGTAGAGAAATTTTGTATATGTTGTATGTGTGTTTGTATGATGAGAATTATGGATTGAAATTGAGGTTGTTTGATTTGTGAATCTTATGGCCATGAGAAGTGATGTATTTGTATGTGTTGAGTTGATGAAATATGAAAGAATGGATTTGGAAGGGTGGAAGGTGAAATTCGGGTAGGGTGGTTGTTGGCCTTAGGGAGTTTTTACTCCAATTTTGGTGGCTTGAGAAATATGTGGAAGTGTAAACAATTTAGGGTTTGTATGTGCATGTAAGGTGTTTGATAAAATTTCAAAGAGAGTGCATATATATGAGTATGTTAGATTATTACTTTGTTATGGAAACGTTGTTGGTAGAGAATACTAGTTCCATAGTAATATTTTTATATGCCATAATGCATTCTTATATTTGAACATTTGCATTTAGAAAGAATAGCAAAGAATGAGCATATTTACATGCACATATACATGTATGAGAACATTAAATAATAAAGAGAAGGAAAGAAAAGAAGTTAATTGTATAATCATTATCTAAAGAACATAATTAAAGAATACCTCAAATCTGAAATTTTACTTAAAGAAATATAAAAAGATAAGGGAAGAGAAGGTTGTTGCGATGGGGAACCCATGAGTGACAGAGAAGAAGAATATCCTCATATGCACGCCGCCTTTAGTGAGCGGCCTAAGAATAAGAAAGAAGAATTTGTACAGTCCGTAAAAAGTGCATGTGGATGAGGACTGTACCCAAGAAAGAATTTGAGAATACACTCACACGGCCAAGGTTTTGAATCCATGCCTTAACCGAGTCTGATCGGCAAAGAAAGAAAAGAAAGAATAGAAAAGAAAAGAAAAGAAAAGAGAGAAAGCATAAAAAAGCAAGAAAGAATATAAAATAAGAAAACAAAAAAGAAAATGCATTGCATAGAAAAAGTTTATGCATTTGTGCATCTGCATCATGCCAGCCATTTCTACTATCTCGTGTTTGTTTTTCTATTTGGGCTTACATATCCGTAAGTGAGAAACTAGAATCTTAGAAAAAGCTGAGAAGAATTGAGAAGTTTGGTGTAAGGAAAGATAATCTAGGATCTGAGTAACGAAAAAAGAATAGAAGTATTGTGGGTTTACTTACTGAGCAATTAGTGCTCACTCTGTTGATTTCACTATTTTTTGCAGGTAATAGATGAGATACAGTCGGGAGAGACGTCAAGTAGCGGAGGAGAATGGCACCACTGTCCGAGACTACTTTGTATTTTTTGTGACTTTATTACTTGATGTAGAGATTTGTATATAAAGTTAAATTTATTTTGGGCCCACTATTACATTCTTATATGCATAAATATATTTTCTATAACATGTTAGTGAGTTTTACTTATATTTTTTCCAAAGAACTACTAAGTAGACAGAATATTACATTCACACTCACAGCATTAAAAAGAGCATGAAGAGCTTTAGAGTTATAATTTGCAAAAGTTATCTCATCAGCAGTCCAACTAGCAACAGGTTTTGGTTTAGATACTTTATTTTCAACAATAACCGAGGCTGTCCATCCATTCACAACCATAGACCAGACTCTTTTATCTATAGACTTAAGAAAAGCACGCTTCCTATGTCTCCATGTATAATAGTTAGGTTATTTTAACAGAGGTGGTCTATGAGCAGATCCTCATTTAGTAAAGAAACTCATGATGAAAAAACAATCAAACATATGCTAACACAACGAATGTAAGTGCACACACAGATCTAAAATGAAAACGCAACACATATCATATTTCGTCTAACTACCAGACCACTTAGATGCACATAAAAACAATCAAAATGGGTAAGGATCAATTGAAGCAACTTATCAGGACACACTCTGATACCACTTGTTGGGCAGAGAATTGGAGTTTTAACTTACGTTAGAGTGTGGTTACCCATTTTAAGTGCACTGGGAATCATGACAATATTTCTTGTTATAATTGTCTAGGCCATAGTCAAAACCAACCAGGACATTGTAAGCTTTTTTGGGCCGTCCACCTAAGTCTGGGCTTAAATAAGCCTTGTAAGCCCAAAACTCAAACGAGTAACCCATTCAAACTCACGGGTCTCTCTTACATATTATCGCGCCACATGCCAAGGTTATTGCTGTGATTCCAACCTCTCTTCAAACTGAAATAATGGATAGCTGGGCTGTCCACCTAAGTCTGGGCTTAAATAAGGCTTCTAAGCCCAAAACTCAAACGGGTAACCCATTCAACGTCTCTCCATGGAATGTGACCACCTATGCTTCCATCACAAACAATTGCATGTCAATCCTTGCACATCATGAACTTCATATTTCGTTTATTTTTTCTTTAAAAAAGGCGACTTAAATTTTATGGAAGTGAGAATATATATCATATCTAGATTTTGGAGTTCGTCAATAACATTTGTATATCAAATAATGTGAAATTGATGTATAAGTACACATTCTTTATTATATAATAACGTAATTCACATTACAATTACAAATCAATACAATTTGAGACGTGAAAATTGAAATAAAAATTAATTTGGGATATATAATATTAATGAATTATCTACATGTGTCTTTATGACAAATGTTAAGAATATTAATGGGAAAAAAAATTGATCATATCAATATAATAAAAAATTGTATTTCTTTTTTATTGTTTATAAATAAAGTGTATCAAAGCAATCAAAATTTTTATCCGTGGTTACCAGTTACCTTAACACAAAATAATCCAACATTAATGATATTCAATGTAAAATCATTGCATTATTTTATTTTATTTTATTTTTTAAAAAAGTGATAGAGATGGGTCATAACCCAAAATTTAAAATCATTGGATAAGCTTGAAACTTTATAGAAATGCCCACAAAAAATTGAACAATTCTGATTTGCCTGGACACAATAATTAAAGCATATCCATTATTTATAGGAAAGTGAACATAATAATAATTAAGATTAAGATTTAATATAATAATTCATTAAAATTGACATCCTCCGAGTGCCCCCGCCTCCCCGTATTTCAAAATTTTCATTTGAAGTGTATTTTTTCATCACTTTCATTAGATACATACCTTTGAAACAAAAGATATGAAGTTTCTGAGCTTAGAATAAAGCATGTGCATGAACTGATGAGTCCAGAAAAAGGATTGACATGCAATTGTCTGTGATGGAAATGTTAGAAATCTGCATCAGGGTGTGTCATTTCATCGCAGCGTTAGCGTAGTGTAAGAATCCGACGAGATTAACAGAAAACAGATTTTTGATAATCGTGTTGTTAAATCCGATTCTTGGCATCATAATACAAGAATCGATTCTTGTACACACGTATCGAGATAGCTTTTGGAAAAGTTAAAGTTCATATAAAGTTAAAGTGGAAAAAAGATTTAGAAAAAAAAAAAAAAAAAAAAAGAGACAAATGATAGTGGGACATTATAAAGTTAAAAACAGACGAGCAAGAAAACAGGAGAGTAAAGTTGAAAAAAACAAAACAGATTAACCATCTCTTATAGCCTAATGGAGGGCGATGATAAAGGAGTTTGGGTCAAGTTGTTTCAACGGCAAAAGGTGGTCATACAAAAAAAAAAAAAAAGATTAAATTCTAATACCAACTATATCTAACGCTTAATATCATTTTTAATTATTCCTTTCTTAATACATAATAGTTAAAATACTGTCCATGCATATAATTAGGAGTCGCCACAATATCTGAATATTGGACCCGACAAACTCAACCCAAACCGATCGGGTTGGTTAGCAAGAAGCTAGAACCAAACGAATTGGTTTGATTCTCCGGTTAATTGAAAAATCCGTATAATTCAAATGGAATGGAGCTGTTGATTACATAATATTTTAAACCTGTATACATGATGTAATCAAAACATTTATGGTAGATTATTGTAGCTGTGGCAAATTGTTTCCAGTTCGACAAAAAAAAAAAAAAAAAAAAGGATTATTTTGAGTAGAAACTATAGTTAAATCTTTCGAGTTATATGAAAACTGAATGACTTTATTCAACCATATACATACATAAAATGTTGTGAAAACAACACTCTTTATACAATCAATCACCATACACATAATACAACACTCTTAAGCCACAGAATGCAATTCACGAGAAAGAATATCGGATTTATCTTTCTCATGCTTAAGCAGAAGCCAAACATGAGTGAGCAATTCTCCACCTCGTCTAAGTTGCTCTGCATGGAGAGTCCAAGGACAATTACTAGCCCCACAAAACAACATTTCCACCCAAACACTACTTATTATTCTCCATCTATCTTCTCTCTCTCGCAGTTTTCCAACCAACTTTTGAACCTGAAAGAGCACATTCCAGTCTGATGTTAACACATTGTTTTTGGGAATTCCTTGGAAATAATTTTCATCCACAAGTTCTTCTACTAAAATCCTGCATAATGTGGCTTCATCCTTTGACTGTTTTATCTTCAAAAATTCACCTATTTGAGCACAAACACCTTGAAAGAGAATGTCACCGGTGACAATAGATAACATATCATGGTGCATGGCCAAAAGATACATCATATAATTTGATAAAACTTTACTCATTTCACATTGCGAGTGAGTTCTGCTACCTTGTGGTTGACCATCATCTAAAGAGTAGCAAAGATTTGTAGCAATGTGCCATATGATAATGGCTTTGCCAAAATTGGTTTGCTTGTTAGCTTGGGTGCCAAAATCTGTTTGAATACTCCATTCGAAATCTGGGAGACAATTACATCTTTCAAGCGCCCATTCCCCCATTTTGGAGAAAGATTGCCAGCCTCTTTGTGCTCTTACCTCTTCCATTTGTTGTAGTAACAATTTCTTCAACTCTTCAGGGACTTGAATATCTTTCTTAACACAAGACTTCTTGTACTCCTTGTAGTAGCCCTTGATCTTGAGAATTCTCCTAATCAACCTACCAAGCTTTGTAGGCTCTTCATGGAGACAATAACTTAGTAAGTTGAATTGATCCATGCAATGTGACCACCTATGCCTCTTAATTGGAATCTTGGGAGCAACAATTATGAACAATCTTCTGGTCAATGCACCCCTATTTTGTTTCATCAGATGAAGTATCGCCCAATCCGAGAACAAAAGTTCCATGATCAAATAAAGGTCAAGCACAATAGCTCCCGCTAACGACACAATGGTAATGATGCTATCTACTTCGTCATGCCGTAACGTATACAAAGCAAAGCTTAGAATAAGTATGAAAATGATGCGACCACAAAAACTTATCTTAGAATAGTTAATGAGTGCCTTGGTGTAGAGCACATCATACATAAAGCTAAGTTCAAATTCTGTGATTCTAAAAACATCCTCAGGCAGATAGTCGTCTACACTCATTGAAGGAAGATAAATTGATGGAGATTGGCCTAGCCAATTCTCAAGATAAGGCTTCAATCTATCAAAGCGTTGATAAGCCTTCACAAGCAAAGACAAATCATGAGAATAAATTCCACTTACGATATTATTGGAACAAGAGCTAGGATTAATTGTGTTTTCCACTTTTCGAATATCACTATTTGCAAAACTAGTTATCACCACGTTTTCACTATTACTTAATGACCAGAGAGCTCGGAGTCTCTCACCAACTTTGATTATTCCAGCTACATACAAAGATAGGGCTGTGGTGTAGGGTGCATCCTCTACAAATAGTGATTGATAAAAGATCCAAAGTGCTATGGCTATTTGGCTGGTTAGTCCAAAAGCTTGCCTCAACGTTAGCTTATTATCTTCAACCGAGTAGGAAATTATGTTTGGGCTACAAATTTGCACCAAAAGCAACGGTGCCCACGAATTTACTAGGTACCCATATTCTCCATATATGTCGTTGGGCAGTAGCTCATAAGATCCTTGCACATCATAAGCCGTGACAGCTATTCCAGAAAGCTTGCCAAGGAGCAATGTTACCATAGGACTTGCCGTTAAGTAGGATAACCAAAGAACCAATCGGCTCAAGGATCTTAGGCGGTACTTTCTACGATTGCCAAAGAAGGTACAAATGACTTGCGCTCCAAAACTCAATATCAATAGAGTTTGGATCTCCACTGCATCCCATTCTACCTCTCTCGTTGTTCTCATAAAAAGAATTGATCCATCCTTGAATACGTCATAAAAGTCCATTNAAGTTTCTCAACATTATTACATTTCATGTGCTAAAGCACTTAATTATGAAAAAGTACAACACTCTCAACAACAAATAGTAATTCAAACAAAATGAACAATCACTTTTTCTTTATTGTATCTTTCTCGTGCTGAAGCAGAAGCCAAATATGAGTGATCAATTCTCCACCTTGCCTAAGCCGCTCTACATGGAACATCCAAGGACAGTTACAAGCACCATAACACAACATTTCCACCCAAACATTACTTATTATTTTCCATTTGGCATCTCTCCCTCCCAATTCTGCAGCATCTCTCCGTTCCAATTCTTCAACCAATTTTTTCACTTCAGACAGTACATTCCAATCTGATTTAAGCATATTGTTCTTTGGAACTCCTCGGCGAAAAATTTCGTCCACACTTACTTCTTTTAAATCCCTGCACAACCTGGCTTTATTTTTTATTTCCGGGTCCAAAAATTTCTTCATTTGCGCATAAGCACCGCGAAAGAGAATGTCTCCAGTGGCAACAGATAGCATATCAGGGCGCATAGCCAGAAGATACATCATATAATCCGATAAAAATTTGGTTAGTTTGCGCCGGGCTTGAAGATTCATACTTGCTGCCCATCATCTAAAAAGAAGCACACATCTTGGTTGTGATGATCTTGCTGACAATCATCTAAATAAAAGCACATATCTGTTGCGATGTGCCATATAATAATGGCCTTGCCGAAACTTGTCTGCTCGTGGGCTTGCGGGCCAATATCTGGGGAACCTGAAGCTTTGGAACTTGAAATTGTTTGCGTGTCGGCTTGTGGGCCAATATCTGCGGAACCCGAAGCTACGGAACTTGAAACCTTTTGAAAACTCGGTCTGAGTTCATTCAGACAATTACATACTTTTAGTTTCCATTCCCCAGTTTTGTAAAAAGGCTGATCTCCCTTCTTCTTCACCTCTTTCATATATTCTAGAATCAACATCTTCAACTTTACAGGGATGTGAATACATTGCCTAGCACGATACTTCTTGTGATCCTTATAGTGAGCAACGCCCTTGAGACCATGATTAATCAATCTACCAAGCGTCATCTTTTTTTCGAGACAATAGCTTAGTAAATTCAATTGATACATACGATCGGACCACCTAGGCTTCTTACTTGGATTCCTTGGAGCAACAATTTTCAGAAATCGGCTCATAAATTTATCCTTATTTGGTAGCATACTGTGAATTATAGCCCAATCCGAGCATAAAAGCAGCTTCATTTCGTAAATTTCAAGCGCAATAGCTCCAACAAGCAACACAAAGGTAATCAAGGTATCTAAAAATAAAATTACGCACGTCCATGATTCACAGGTTATGGGTACAATATGAGTTAAGAGATTCCCATTGGCTTTTGAGCACATGATCGAGAACTCACTTAAACCAAAAGCTAGACAACCGATGCAAAGGATGCGACCCAAAAAAACTCTCCTGAAATAGTTAATAGGCGCCTTGGTGAAGAGTGTATCATACATAAAGCTAAGCTCAAATTCAGTGATTCTGAAAACACACTCAGGAAGATAATCGTCGACACTCGACGAAGGAACATAAGCGGATGAAGGGTGGCCTAGCCAGTTCTCGAGATGAGGCTTCAAGTGATCAAAGCGCTGATAAGCCTTCACGAGCAACACTCGCTCGAGATCATCCAGACAAGCACAGTTTCCGTAAAGATAAAAACCGTTTTTGTTCGGGTAATGTACATTACCATGGCTTTGCCAAAGTATTATGACTGGTTTCACTCGACTAATGACCTTAGAGCCTGAACTCTCTCTGAACTTTGATTATTCAGCTACATCAAAGGCAAAGGTTCACGTATGGATGAAAATAAGTTTGAAATCCAAGATTCATAAAGATGACAAGCGGCGGCGACTTGCAAACCCAGTCAACCTATATGCCTAACTGAAAACTTATCAAGTGAGTAGTGAATCATCATCAGGGCCACCAATGTGCCCAAAAGCAAAGGCGCCCACCAAGGACATTAAGATGCCATACGTTTATTAGATATCTCAGTGAATAAGTTTCAGTGTACGGCAAGGTTATCGAGACGAAACCTTGCCGAGGCAAAAGTGATAGGATAGGACCGCGAGGAAGGTAAAAGAGGCAAGAGGATCCGAAAATATGTTAAGGGGGATACCTTCCGTCTCCCCGTCGCCTAAAGATGGTAAGAACGTGTGTGATCCCACAGCAAAAAACAAAAAAAAAAAAAAAAATAACATTGCATTCTGTAGCTGGTGCAATCCCACATTATCTCACTGCCATGATCTCGTTGTAAATAAATATGGATTCCATGAAAGATTTTTCACTGGTTCATGTTCTAAACCTGAAAACAATGAATTATCAAATTGTTGTACAGGTTGAAAACGTATAAACTATACATACGGTAACTTCAAAATATTGTTGACTTTAGAATTCTTCAGACAACCCTGAAAAGTTAATAAAATCCCTTACAAACTGGTCGCACCAGCGCCCACATTTGGGTTACTGTTATATCATTGAGATCGTATTTAAGGTGGTGGTAAACCAAAGGTTTCGAGGACAACCCAAGGTGGGCGTTTTACCGCAGAGATTGGAAAACATTTCAACCCAATGTTTTCCAACTATGCACAGGACGGAAGGCCACATTCAACGGTTGTGACACATCCATTCTGTTGTATAGATCGTTTCTCAGGACCAATAGAATAGCATGACGGTACGGTCTATAAGTCAATCCTACAAAATGACTTGCATGAAGACATCTGCGATAATTTTATATTTGAGTTATTATTTAATTTGATTTAATATTTGTATAGTAATATAGTAATTACATAATACATATTGTTTTGCATCTCATACATTAGAGTTTTTTTTAAATACTAAAAAGGACATATTCCTATTCATACTTTGTCAAGAAAGTGATAATGACATAAAACAAAGCGACCCATTGGTGCGTGTTGACGTTTCACGTATTTCGGACTACACACATGAGATAGAGAATTACTTTAAATTAAATAGAAATAAAATAATCCAAAATTAGCTAGTATAATGTACGACCTGCTTGACTGATTGTATTTGATTTCAAAAGGGAAAAAAAACTGACTCTTCACACTGTGTTGGAATAAAGAATAACCAGTATCGTAACTTATCCCAAGATCATATGCACCATTGCATCACATTTGTAATAAAGAACTAAATGAATTAACACAGCACTAAATAACTCCTTCCTTATCTCGAAGCAAACAAAGATCCTGGAAGAAAAAACTACAAAAGTCGTATTTGGTTTCTCCAAATTCTAGAGAGAGAAAGCGTCCTTTTCCTTTGCGCTTTGGGACGTTTTACGCAGTAACCATTTCGTAAAAGAAAAAACCTTCACTTTATATGGGGAACGGTTCGTGAGAAAACTGCTTTGGCAGTTTCATTCTACACCCCTATCATGGGTTGTAATTGACAATATCTCCCACTCACACATGATGGGACTTCTCTCTCGGTGTTTCCTTTAAGGTTCATATTTTAGTGAAAGTCTGTGAGCACATGCATACTTCGAGAGACACGGTAGTCATATATGTAGGAGGATAACTTCTCGAATTGTGTGAAACAGGTTGTATGTGTATGCAATACCCAGATTACTTATCAATTTATCAAACAATTCATTAGACAAAAAAAAATATCGTTGTATCATTAATTATGTTCTAATCTGTTACATAAAAGTAAAACATAATTGGTGGACCAATGAATTGAACGTGTATATAATGTAATAATTCAAAGAATCGTAATCTCCTCTTTTCTCGATTCTTGCACTTCATTTAACTTGCTTTTAGAAAGAATTCAGAAGATTGATATCTTAATTGCCTTGGTAACACTCTAAGATAGCAATCATTAATGAGAGGTTTCAAGAAACTAATAGAGTAATAAGGGTATGTGCTATGAGTTTTATTCATAAAAAAACTCAGGGTATCTAACACAATGTTAAAGTTGAGATTTGACTTGATATCCCTTTGGTAAATGGTTTTGCCACATGTGGTATGAAAATCAATGCTATACAAGCATTCATCTTTCCCATGGAGTGCATGTCTCTTTCTTGTAAATGTGTACAGATTTTAGTTCAGAATACCTAATGTTAACTTGAGTCACTTTACATATTTTTATTCATCAGAACGCTTAATAGGCAATGTAGACAGATAAAGTGATCATTTATCACTGTTTGGTCACTTCACTATGACATTATTTTATGTCTACTTTTATAGGGCCGTTGTAAACATTTGTAAGCTGGCTCCTCTATTATCACTAAGATAAAGCTTACAAATCGTTCGATCTTCATTCCTACGAAGTAATGGAGCGATGCTTGCGGCCTAAATCTTTAGCTGGACGCTCTTTCAGATTAGTCTATTTTCACAAAATATGTATGCGCTAGTATGCATATAATCTAAAATTGAGCATTGAAATATGTTATTTAATATTGATAAGGACAAATGGAACAATTTTGGGAGGAAAAAATCTCAAAGTTATAGTAACATTCACACAATCGTAAGCCTACGAGACTCGACATGCTCTATTGCGTTATCTCTTGGTATAACTTTGTGAATGATCCGCAACCTGGTCATGATAGTAGTATTCATGTTCCCCTCCTTTTGTGCCACCAAGTCTCGCACAAAATTATATTCTGATATCTATGTGTCGTTTCTACCCGTGATTTGGATCCTTAGTGTAGGTATATGCGCGCTTGACATCACATTGTATTCTGACTGGTCAATAGAACCTTAATTATTCACAGATGATTTCAAAACGATTAACAAACGCTTCTGCATGCAGCTGAAAAAGCTACAAACCAGCCTCCATTGTAGATAAGGATATGCAATGATTGCTATGTACTGCTCCAAGATATGGCCCCACCATTAGTAAAGGAAAACAATCATAAGTAGAATGACTTGCATCTAAATCTCCTCCCACAATCAAGATCGGTGAAGCTTCAAGTGTTAATCATTGTCTGATAACATATGAGAAATCAGCTGTCTTTTAGATAGCAAGATCTTTCACAGCTGCTCTTCATCTTTGCCAAGTGCTTGTCCGGGTCGGATGGTATCGACTTACCCAACCAACGGAAAGAACAGATTTGGCCGTCTAGTGCACATGGCCATGACAGAGACTTCCAAGCACTTGTATAGGAACATGCTATTCATTTGTTCCTTTTCTTGTGGTAGTGAGTCTTCGCGGACACAGTTTTACGACTTAAAGTCTCGCCTTTTGCGATAGGGTGTCTATGTGGTTACAATTCATATGCAAAGTCGACGTTACGTTGTCAAGAATTTTGGCGGTTGAATAAGAGCGGTACTAACTTGGTGAGCTTTGACACTCTGGTAATCTGATACCCAATAAGTTATTCGGTATTTTCCTCGATTGATACTGACTCCCCTGTAACTGGACCAAGTAATGCAGTTCACATAATCTTATAATCAAAATGGTGGATACCACCTTGATATTATGTAACAAGAGCGTGGCCCTTATCTTTAGCTTGTTGCAGCTAATCAACCTTTATAGTAGTTCCATTTGATCAAATTAGAGAGAATACTTTAACACATTGTATGGATCTCGTATTATGGACACATGATTTCATTTACATTTGAAATCCATACTGCTTGATCGACTATGCAACGCAATGCCTCGTTTCTTTGAGGACTGCGTTGAGGCCCATAAATTGACTTGTTAAAGAGTTAGCCAGTCACTTTGTGTTCTTGATCTTCTAATAAAACCTAGTGAGTGATCGTATAATTAGGAATTCGTTAATGGTCTTCTCCATTGAGAAAGACGTCTAGTCCCTCTACATTCAATTTGAGTTGCACATACTACAATTGATCAGCAGCATGATATGCTAGACATTTAAGTGTGAGTCTGAGGGTTAAACCGCTGCACACAGGAGGTGAAAAAAGTTTTCTACATCTATTCCTCTATGTTGTGTATTAAAAACCCTTGCGCAGACAAGCGAAGCTTCGTATCTTCTCAAATACGCCATTGCTTTACAGCTTGATTTGGAAAACCACTTGTTCCAAATGGCTTGCGTCTCTTCGGTAAATCCACCAATTCGCAATTGGTTGATTTCATAGATCCAATTCCTTTTTCCATTGATTTACATCATTTCCTTAGAAGGGCATGAGAGCCACAGTTACATTCCTTGGTCTTCGTCATCTTGTGGAGTAACTAGAAAAATTTCCCCCTCAATCTCAAATCGTCGACGGGAACTGTTTCTGTTGATCGAGTATGGATGATTGATTGGTGGTTACGCCCACTTGGACCAGCTCTTAGTGGAGTTCACTCAGTAAGGAATGATGGAGTTGATCCTGAATGATTCATCAACTCCATATGCTCCCATGGGATGTAGTAAACCAATGATTGTGCGGCAACAGAATTGCCTTGGTCTTCCGTGTATGGGATAGAAAACAACATGTTTTACCTATTTCGCCCTTCTTAGAAATATGGTTACTAAGAAGTGAAGCTTCGTGATCAAACTCATGATGCTACACACTTTCTGGTTCTCCTATGAAGAAGTATCCTTTGAATACGAATATCTTATAAAGATAATTCTTCCCCTTGCGACCTATTTCATATATGGGAAGGATCATGAACTAGAGCAGAAATCCCCCCCCCATGCTTAGGAGACTCAAAGAGGGTTTCCGAGTTGTCCATAAACTCATATGGTGTAGTAGGTAAGAGTTTGGATAGTACTCGATTGAGGATATATGTGGCAATACGCAAATTAAGCAATGCACCCAACCAAAAAGGTGATGGGCAAGTGTGAGTTGGCCATCATAGACTCTCAACCAGTCTCCAAAATAGGGTTCTGTTTCTTCGTTCTGCAACACGTTTGTTGCGGTTCTGGGATCGGTACTTGATCCGATTCATTCCATTCATCCACAAAAAATCTGAATTGATCAGATAAACTATCACGTCCTACGATCGGTGCGAAGAACTGTATTTTTTTTACTAATTGATTCTCAACTAAGTTTTTTCAAACTTTTGAAAGAATTTCTAAAGCTTCTGTGATTTTTGAGAAATCAAGAAAAACATAACCATCAGAGTGAATCATCTATATACTGTGATAAACTAAACAGGCCTTGGTATGCCTCGTCTGCCGGATCATTAGGACCACATATGATCGACACTGAATTGTTGCAAGGGACATCAGCTCTTATCCGCTGTTCAAAGGGTTTCGTGCGTTTTTTCCAGAGAGGACAATGTTCAACAATCGCGGGAGTCAAGTTTGACTCTTGTTAACCGTATACTAAGGCTTCTTTGCTGGTCTAGTATCATTCGTGTTGCGCATTGGGGCCAACATCATCCAGGCCCACCCACTAAAGAACTCAATTGACTGTTAGGAAAAAACAGCTTACAATGTCAATCAGAATATAAAGCGAAAATGCACATTATGTTGGAAAAAGGACCAGATGCAATTAAATCAACGGGTAAACTACACGGAAAAGACCAAATTGACGTAGGTATCGGATGTTAAGCTACGATCAAACTAACAACGCATTCGGAATGAATGACCAGAAGCCCACTGAGGTGTCCAAAATAAGGAGCACCAAAGTCCACTGGATTCATTTAGATATAGACAACCTTTGAATGGTTTACACATATATCCATCCTTCACACTTTGGGGAATATCAATGTTGCGGAAATACAGACTGGCTGCAAACACTCAGTGTGATGACTCACGAGTCATTTTCGGTATGGTTGTGCTGATCCCGGTCATATCTGGTTACACGTAAGATGGAGATCTGGTTAAAACACGTATACTGCGAACATGTTGGGTACCGGATATCCATAAGTTTTCCTTGTGCGAACGACCTAGCTCATGTCTGTGCCTGATGTAGGTCTGGTGCGTACGATGAAGTCTACAGCACAAATAGGCATGCGTTACACAAGTTATACGTCAGATCCGACGCCGCAAACTGTTTGCGCAAATGCTTTTCGTGGACAAAACGCTTTAGTACTCTATCTTGGCGACGTTAGCACAATCCAGCAACATGTCCCTTTACCACATGTACTACACATTCCCCGCGCAGAGTGCTCTCGTATGCCAGAGCTTTCCTTTTCGTGTTTAAAGCAACTTCCTCTTCCCTGAGCCCTTTCGGAATGCCTTTTCTCGGATCACCTTGGAATTACGTTTAAATCCTTCCCACCATGTGAACTGGAACCAGCCATATAACACATCAGTATTGCCCTACTAGCATTAACGGCGATCTTTCCAGTTCCAAATGGCGTTATGGAATCATCTAAATTTCTGATGCCCTCATTGTGGGTAAGGTGTTTTCATATGTCCCAATTTGTGAGCAATGATCTTATGACAGCTTGAACCTGTTGTTCATCTGTTAGGACATGACCGCCTCTCTAACTAGTATCATGTTTGACAAATGACCGTAAATGGATCTCATAGATTGTTCAGGCTTTTTTATATGTGTCAAAACTTGATAGTGAGTGATCAGAGTTTGGTAATGGACGTACCGCCAAACTTGGTAGCAAGTTGCGGACAAATGGTCTTTGCTAATCTAATCCGGTACTTCTTCATGAGACATTGTCCTGCTGCTCAACAAAGGATGCGAGCAGTGAAATCTTCTTCTTCCATATGTCATAAGCGGCACGGTCTCGTCTATGTTGAGCCGTGACTCCTCTTCAGGCTTCCATGGTTGTAGTAGAACTTCAAGAACTTTGTTCTTCAAAAAATATTGGATTTTCAGCTCCATATCTCATAATTGGTCGCCGTTAAATTTTTCTCCTTGTTAAGTTCGGCGACAATGTTCTTAGATGCAGATGCCATTCTAAACAAAATTACACGTGGATAATGCATGTTATTCAATGCTCAGAACATAATATACATTTAATTAATGTACAATAATAATTGTATATTAGATTGGAATCAAAAGTACACAATGTCAACATCTCATCCAAATTCTAATTTCCAATTATCACAGATAATTAATTGGCAATCTAAAATTAATTTAGACACAATTATATAAATATAAATCAACATAAAATCACATAATAATTAAAATAAATAAATAACTAATCCATTATGTAAAAGATTCAACTTGTAATAAAATTAAAGCACAAATTCCAAACAACAAAAAAAAATAAGTGTACAGCCACATTCCTAAGAATGGGAAGGATCTGTAATCCTTATCCTAGGTTTCTAACTGTAATTAACCCTAGGCAGGGGAACTCCTAGTTTCTGTGATTGTCCTTTACGAGTGGAGACTCCTATAGATGCACCAGCTGTCTTTTTTGCACCCCAATCTATGTACTCCTGATATAGTTGTGACTAAACGTCTATAATGTTTATGCACTTTAAATTATGAACTTTCAGACTTGTCAACAACCATATCAAGGAGACCAACGATTAGGAACCAAGAGTCTCTTTTAAAACTGAATTCGACTACCTTCCTAATCCCCTATCAGACAATTCCTGATCTTTCATTCACATGAATGAAATGATTTACGATTGCACCAACTCATTATCTGTGTCTTAAAATCAATGTGTGAGTTTGTAGAATTTAATCATGTTCTAACCCTTTCCCTTTGAGCAGGTGTTCTAGCAACCCTTGCACGTCTAGAACGTAATTCTTCTGATACAATACAAAAAAAATATTTATTTATCAACCTTTATTTGATAAATCATATGTAACGGTGTTATGGTTTCATACAAAATAGACCATGCTAAACAATTACCAGGTAGTTATTTTATTCCTTCACCAAAAGAAAAAAAATTTCGAAATACTTCACGCGCCGGCAGGAGCAGTCACGCACCCCCATGCGCCGCCCAGAAGCGGCCACGTGCCCTCACGTATCGGCAAGAGTTTCCACACGCTCCCACGCGCCGGCAGGAGCTTCCACGCGCCCCCTACGCGCTTCCCAGAAGCGGCCACGCGCCGACATGGCACTTCACGCGCTCACACAAATTCGGGTCAGGCCGACCTGTCCCACACAAAACCGGGTCAATCCTAACCCGATTTTGACCCGTTGACCTTGTTGACTTACAGGTCGGGTGTTGACTGACCCGTTTGGTCTTATGGGTCGGGTTTGACTAATTACCGGGTTTGATTAACCCGTTTGTTCATTTGGGTCGGGTCCACGGGGCAACTTGACCCCTTTTATTTTGGTTATGGGTTGGGCCGAATAGGACTATATTGGGCTTGTGAATACAGTTAACACAAAAGCAAAATTAGCCTAGGGGTAAGGGAATTGAGCTTCAACCATGGAGACTTGGGTTCAAGTCTCACCAACCACGTTTATGTGAATTTTTTTCAAAAAAGAAGTAAAACAAAAAAAAACGACATGTCATTCAGAAGGCTGGATCGAAAATGACGTGTCGGTTTCTGTCGTCTTCAACCTCTGTCCGGGTCTGCAACTGGGTACTCGACCCAGAAATCAACCCATACGAAACCCGAAACTTCCAAAAGGCATATCTAAGTCATTTTAACTCCATTTTTTATGAATCAAAAACCATTTTCTTCATAATTTCATAAGGAATTTAATGGTCTAATTATCAATACCAAAAAGACAACTTTTTACATACAAAATTTGAAAAATTCAGAACTGCATTTGACAAACCAATAACATGCTTCAACATTAACAGTATGAATTTAAAACAATATGAACCACGGCTCTGATACCAATGTTGGAAATAACATAGAATAACACATATCCTAACATTATCCCAAGATCATAGTCACCATTGCAATCACATTTGTACATAAATGAACTACAATGAATTAACACAGCATAAATACCTCCTTTCCTTTTCTCTGAAGCAACAAAGTAATCTGGAAGAAAAACCACAAATCGTATTTCTGTTTTCCAAATTCTAGAGAGAGAGAGCGTACTTTTCCTTTTCGTTTTTGGTGAGTTTTTAGTCAATAACCATTTCTAAAAGAAAAAACCTTCCTTTTATATGGGAACGGTTCGTGAGAAACTGCTTTTGGCAGTTTCCACTTCTCACACCCCTTCATCATGGGTGTATTTATCAAATACACTGCTTCACGATTCTCAGTCCCAAATGAAAGAGAGGAGATTTACGAGAGAAAATTGATGGAAGTTCTCAAAGACAATTGAGAATTTTTAGAGTAGATATATTATTATTACTGCATTAGATATTAGCTTTGGCTTTGGCTTTGGCTTTGAGGAGGTTAATTAATATCATACATTTCATTTAGGGGTTCCACAAGCATGCTTCAACACTCCTGTAACAATATTTATATGCAAATTAAAAGGTATATAGAACTTATCATTTGCTTGTAACTCTTCTCATAGTATCGAGCCTCAATATAATGCTTTACAGCTTTCGATATTATATATATATATGTATTTCTCTTTAACTTTGCTCTGCTTTAGCACAGTTTGTCTAGAAAGTAAATAATAAGACTACTCCTAAGTCTCCTAAATTAATTATCTTGGATTATTGAAATTTTTTTCTGTATAATTACCTCATTTATTTAAAATCTGGACTGCAACTCAATATTCTCTATGTAATGAATCGAACAACAAGATTGAAAAAAAAAAAAAAAAAGAATCGTGCACAGTTTAAGACCATTAACTAAGAAAATTTAAAAATTTTGATACACTTTTTCTTTACAAAGTTTAAAAACACACACACACACACACGTTTTAATGTATTGGTTTGATCTTTTTTTTTTTTATTCATGAGTAGTTTTAGCGTGTATCCGGCCATGTTAAGACAACTCATTGATAACTATTTCATGAGATGTTTTATAAACCACTTATGGATCAAAACTTTTGATTATTCTGATAAACTTTATCTATAGAAGACAAACAAAAAAGTACATTTAGTAATGATTATGTGGTAACGATTATACTTAACTTGTGAATGTTTATAGTTATTTAACTATTGGATGTTTATGAGATAAGACTCTATGAAAGTCACGATTACAGCTTTTCTAAAATGTTTTCTATGGTATGTATATTCTCTTGGTCCTCTTGGATGATTACGATATAAGCCTCCATGAAAATCACGAGTACATGTGTTTTCTCTTTGTCTTCAATTTTTATTGATCGGGTCCCAGAAGCTTTAAAATATATCAAAAATTAATCTCAGCATATTAATAATTAATTTACTGAACCATATCATTTACCCATTTTAAGGCTTACTTTTCCGATAAATCCATTGATGCAAAAAAGCTCACAGGAGAAAATCTTAGTCATTTGAACACTAGAGAATTGAAGCAATAATAATACATACATCAACACCGAAATTCTCATTTATAACCAACATTTAACACTTTTTTAAAATACTAATCGCTTTTCTTGTATTTATTTTGTAGAAATGAATGCATTTGACGAATAAATACCCATTGCAAATTTAGAGCATAAAACATGAGATGTTATGTTATTTAAAATATTATGTAATTTTAATTTTGGGAATAGTACTTGGAATGTAGGGTGTATTTGTAATTTTTGTAAACAATTTAGGTGTACTGTAATTTTCACATGGTATATTTGTCATTTTTGTGAATAGTAGGGGTCTATTAAATTTTTTGGGTACCCGAAACCGGGACTTGAGTTTCAGGTTCCAGTTTTAGGCATTTAGGAACCGGAACCGACCGTTTTTTGTTCTAGTTCCATGGGATTGGGGTGGGAACTTTGACCAAATCATTTAATTTTTGTGAATCGTAACACAAAATACGCAAAAAATATGCACTATATAATTTAATTCTTTTATTGATCTTAAAATAAATGATAATTCTAAGAGAAGGAATAAAATATTTTTAATTTTTACATTTCAAGCTTTAATTAATCATCCATATATATGTTTAATGAAATATGGATTGAATTGAGGTAAACTAAAAGACACACACATATATATAAATTAATGATGTTCTTCTTTTGCATTATTGAACAAAGGTAGAAAACACTTATTCTCTTCTTCATATTACATGATATGAATCAAGAGATTGCTGAATTAAAAAATACGAAGAAATTTCTTGTTTCTTGTTTACAACAAATGAACCAAATGCTAATTAATCCCTGTAATTCTCTCTCCCTCGACAATAATCGCCTTTAAAAAGAATCTGATTTCGGTCTGATTTTTTAGCTTTGTCTGGGAGAATGACCTGCTGAGTAGTGATTGATTAGTTGGAGTTTGTTTGCAGGCTTGAAAGTTTATACTGTTTTTGAATAAATTGTAGCTTTGAAAGTTTATACTGATTTGACTGACCTGTTGAGTAGTGGTTGATCAGGTGAGGTTTGCAGCTTTGAAAGTGTGTACAAGTGTTGTATATAAAGCAAAATAAAGTACTAATCCTAATTGTGAAGCAAAGTTTCTTAGTTATGAAATGGTACAGATAGTTGAAGTGTGCAGAATGAACATTCACTTGAGATATGCATATATGAAGCTTTGTTTAAGGGAAAATATTAGGCAAAGACTGAGAGCAAATATGTTTTATTTGAGGGGAAATGTACTGAAAGCAAATATGCTTTATTTAAGGGGAAATATTAGGCAAAGGGACTAAAATGTAAGAAACATAAACTTAATCCAATACGGTATGTACTGTTGCTTATATAAAACCTTCCTGTGTAATGTTGCGTTGTTGTTGAAAAAGTTTAATGAAAGAAACAAGAGTCTTACGCTTTTCAGTCTAACCACTTTCCCTCTTCTCTCTTACTTTCCTCAATTCAAGTTTATTTTGTTTTTCAAATCCGTTAAGAAACTTCAAGATCTTTAAGTATAATAGCATTGTGCATTGAAACTTTTATTGAGAAAACTTTTAGGAAAAAAGGGGAAGCTTTTAGATTCCAATATTTTGTGATAGGTAAATGATTGTTTTGTGGTCACAAAATTTGGAAGAAAAATAATATATGGATAATAGAAATAGAAATATAGATACAATCAAGAAGGCTTTTATTTTTATGTATTGTAAGTCTTTAAGACTTTAAGTTGATGATTAAAAAACTTTAAGTTGAAAAATTTAGAATTTCTATAGTTATTATAGAATTCAATTCATGAGTTAATTTATTTCTTTGTATTTATATAATTTTATTTCTTTGTACTTAGATATGGAAAAATATTTTAAAAGAAAGTCAATTGTTGAGACATCTCAACTTTGTTCTGGTGTCAATGATCATGAAAACCAACCTTTTTCAAAGAAAAATTGCTCCGAAGTTGACTTGGAAAATCTTCCTTTTGATCCTAGATTTCGACCAAGAATTACGTTTTATCATCCTAATGTTTGAGACCAAGTCAGAATGCATTATCTACAAAAAGGTCCTTGTCAACCTCGCAACCTCGCAACCATCAGTTTCCCAAATCAAAATCTGGTGATCATGAACGGAGTTTCCAATGTTCTTAGTTTGACAAATATTCTTACTAGTTGGAATATAGTGTTGAGAATGATGCTGCATATTGTTTATGTTGTTATCTTTTCAAACCAACCTCATGTTTGAGAGCCAAACCTTTGCTCGATTTCTGTTTTTCCCAACGTTGTAGATTCAGCTCATAGGTTTGGAGAGAGCCAATGAGTTCATCAATGTCCATAGCATTCATATCTCGACATTCTTTAATCGTGGTAACCTTTGACATAAACCTCTAAGGTAAAGAGCAAATCACTTTCCTAACAATTTCAAAATTTGAATGTGTTCTTCCCAAGGAAAAACATTAGTTAGAAATATCACAAACTCTATAAAATTCAGTTATAGTCTTATCATCATCCATGTTCAGATTTTTAAAATTAGTGACAAGTCTTCTAAGCCTATTTCTTTTAACGGTACTAGTTCTCTCATTCTTAACTTGAAGCCTATCCTAAGTATCTTTAACAAGCTCATAATTAGTAATGATTTTCATTTGGTTCACATTCACAGCATTAAAAAGAGCATGAAGAGCTTTAGAATTATAATTTGCAAGAGTTATCTCATCAATAGTCCAATTAGCAATATGTTTTGGTCTAGACACTTCATTTTCAACAATAATCGAGGCTGTCCATCCATTCACAACCGTAGACCAGACTCTTTTATCTATAGACTTAAGAAAAACACGCTTCCTATATCTTCATGTATAATAGTTAGGTCATCTTAACATAGATGGTCTATGAGTAGATTCTCTTTCAGTAAAAAAACTCATGATGAAAAGACAATCAGACAGATACTAACACAACGAACATAAGTGCACACACAGACACACAACAGATCTATAATGAAAACGCAACACAAATCAGATTTCATCTAACTACCAGACCACTCAGATGCACATAAAAACAATCAAAATGGGTAAGGATCAACTGAAGCAACTTGTCAGGATATGCTCTGATACCACTTGTTAGGGAGAGAATTAGAGTTTCAACTCACGTTTGAGTATAGTTACCCATTTTAAGTGCACTGAGAATCGTGACAATATTTCTTGTTATAATTTTCTAGGCCATAGTCAAAACCAACAAGGACATTGTAAGCTTTTTTGGGCTGTCCACCTAAGTTTGGGCTTAAATAAGGCTTGTAAGCCCAAAACTCAAACAGGTAACCCATTCAAACTCACGGGTGTCTCTTACATATAATCACGCCACATGCCAAGGTTATTGTTGTAATTCCAACGTCTCTTCAAACTGAAATAATGGATATGTGGGCTGTCCACCTAAGTCTGGGCTTAAATAAGGCTTGTAAGCCCAAAACTCAAACAGGTAACCCATTCAAACTCACGGGTGTCTCTTACATATAATCACGCCACATGCCAAGGTTATTGTTGTAATTCCAACGTCTCTTCAAACTGAAATAATGGATATGTGGGCTGTCCACCTAAGTCTGGGCTTAAATAAGGCTTGTAAGCCCAAAACTCAAACAGGTAACCCATTCAAACTCACGGGTGTCTCTTACATATAATCACGCCACATGCCAAGGTTATTGTTGTAATTCCAACGTCTCTTCAAACTGAAATAATGGATATGTGGGCTGTCCACCTAAGTCTGGGCTTAAATAAGGCTTGTAAGCCCAAAACTCAAACAGGTAACCCATTCAAACTCACGGGTGTCTCTTACATATAATCACGCCACATGCCAAGGTTATTGTTGTAATTCCAACGTCTCTTCAAACTGAAATAATGGATATGTGGGCTGTCCACCTAAGTCTGGGCTTAAATAAGGCTTGTAAGCCCAAAACTCAAACAGGTAACCCATTCAAACTCACGGGTGTCTCTTACATATAATCACGCCACATGCCAAGGTTATTGTTGTAATTCCAACGTCTCTTCAAACTGAAATAATGGATATGTGGGCTGTCCACCTAAGTCTGGGCTTAAATAAGGCTTGTAAGCCCAAAACTCAAACAGGTAACCCATTCAAACTCACGGGTGTCTCTTACATATAATCACGCCACATGCCAAGGTTATTGTTGTAATTCCAACGTCTCTTCAAACTGAAATAATGGATATGTGGGCTGTCCACCTAAGTCTGGGCTTAAATAAGGCTTGTAAGCCCAAAACTCAAACAGGTAACCCATTCAAACTCACGGGTGTCTCTTACATATAATCACGCCACATGCCAAGGTTATTGTTGTAATTCCAACGTCTCTTCAAACTGAAATAATGGATATGTGGGCTGTCCACCTAAGTCTGGGCTTAAATAAGGCTTGTAAGCCCAAAACTCAAACAGGTAACCCATTCAAACTCACGGGTGTCTCTTACATATAATCACGCCACATGCCAAGGTTATTGTTGTAATTCCAACGTCTCTTCAAACTGAAATAATGGATATGTGGGCTGTCCACCTAAGTCTGGGCTTAAATAAGGCTTGTAAGCCCAAAACTCAAACAGGTAACCCATTCAAACTCACGGGTGTCTCTTACATATAATCACGCCACATGCCAAGGTTATTGTTGTAATTCCAACGTCTCTTCAAACTGAAATAATGGATATGTGGGCTGTCCACCTAAGTCTGGGCTTAAATAAGGCTTGTAAGCCCAAAACTCAAACAGGTAACCCATTCAAACTCACGGGTGTCTCTTACATATAATCACGCCACATGCCAAGGTTATTGTTGTAATTCCAACGTCTCTTCAAACTGAAATAATGGATATGTGGGCTGTCCACCTAAGTCTGGGCTTAAATAAGGCTTGTAAGCCCAAAACTCAAACAGGTAACCCATTCAAACTCACGGGTGTCTCTTACATATAATCACGCCACATGCCAAGGTTATTGTTGTAATTCCAACGTCTCTTCAAACTGAAATAATGGATATGTGGGCTGTCCACCTAAGTCTGGGCTTAAATAAGGCTTGTAAGCCCAAAACTCAAACAGGTAACCCATTCAAACTCACGGGTGTCTCTTACATATAATCACGCCACATGCCAAGGTTATTGTTGTAATTCCAACGTCTCTTCAAACTGAAATAATGGATATGTGGGCTGTCCACCTAAGTCTGGGCTTAAATAAGGCTTGTAAGCCCAAAACTCAAACAGGTAACCCATTCAAACTCACGGGTGTCTCTTACATATAATCACGCCACATGCCAAGGTTATTGTTGTAATTCCAACGTCTCTTCAAACTGAAATAATGGATATGTGGGCTGTCCACCTAAGTCTGGGCTTAAATAAGGCTTGTAAGCCCAAAACTCAAACAGGTAACCCATTCAAACTCACGGGTGTCTCTTACATATAATCACGCCACATGCCAAGGTTATTGTTGTAATTCCAACGTCTCTTCAAACTGAAATAATGGATATGTGGGCTGTCCACCTAAGTCTGGGCTTAAATAAGGCTTGTAAGCCCAAAACTCAAACAGGTAACCCATTCAAACTCACGGGTGTCTCTTACATATAATCACGCCACATGCCAAGGTTATTGTTGTAATTCCAACGTCTCTTCAAACTGAAATAATGGATATGTGGGCTGTCCACCTAAGTCTGGGCTTAAATAAGGCTTGTAAGCCCAAAACTCAAACAGGTAACCCATTCAAACTCACGGGTGTCTCTTACATATAATCACGCCACATGCCAAGGTTATTGTTGTAATTCCAACGTCTCTTCAAACTGAAATAATGGATATGTGGGCTGTCCACCTAAGTCTGGGCTTAAATAAGGCTTGTAAGCCCAAAACTCAAACAGGTAACCCATTCAAACTCACGGGTGTCTCTTACATATAATCACGCCACATGCCAAGGTTATTGTTGTAATTCCAACGTCTCTTCAAACTGAAATAATGGATATGTGGGCTGTCCACCTAAGTCTGGGCTTAAATAAGGCTTGTAAGCCCAAAACTCAAACAGGTAACCCATTCAAACTCACGGGTGTCTCTTACATATAATCACGCCACATGCCAAGGTTATTGTTGTAATTCCAACGTCTCTTCAAACTGAAATAATGGATATGTGGGCTGTCCACCTAAGTCTGGGCTTAAATAAGGCTTGTAAGCCCAAAACTCAAACAGGTAACCCATTCAAACTCACGGGTGTCTCTTACATATAATCACGCCACATGCCAAGGTTATTGTTGTAATTCCAACGTCTCTTCAAACTGAAATAATGGATATGTGGGCTGTCCACCTAAGTCTGGGCTTAAATAAGGCTTGTAAGCCCAAAACTCAAACAGGTAACCCATTCAAACTCACGGGTGTCTCTTACATATAATCACGCCACATGCCAAGGTTATTGTTGTAATTCCAACGTCTCTTCAAACTGAAATAATGGATATGTGGGCTGTCCACCTAAGTCTGGGCTTAAATAAGGCTTGTAAGCCCAAAACTCAAACAGGTAACCCATTCAAACTCACGGGTGTCTCTTACATATAATCACGCCACATGCCAAGGTTATTGTTGTAATTCCAACGTCTCTTCAAACTGAAATAATGGATATGTGGGCTGTCCACCTAAGTCTGGGCTTAAATAAGGCTTGTAAGCCCAAAACTCAAACAGGTAACCCATTCAAACTCACGGGTGTCTCTTACATATAATCACGCCACATGCCAAGGTTATTGTTGTAATTCCAACGTCTCTTCAAACTGAAATAATGGATATGTGGGCTGTCCACCTAAGTCTGGGCTTAAATAAGGCTTGTAAGCCCAAAACTCAAACAGGTAACCCATTCAAACTCACGGG
This sequence comes from Pistacia vera, assembly GCF_008641045.1. Classification (NCBI taxonomy): domain Eukaryota; kingdom Viridiplantae; phylum Streptophyta; class Magnoliopsida; order Sapindales; family Anacardiaceae; genus Pistacia; species Pistacia vera. The sequence goes on along the minus strand of NW_022195079.1, from coordinate 2,514 downwards.
TGTCTCTTACATATAATCACGCCACATGCCAAGGTTATTGTTGTAATTCCAACGTCTCTTCAAACTGAAATAATGGATATGTGGGCTGTCCACCTAAGTCTGGGCTTAAATAAGGCTTGTAAGCCCAAAACTCAAACAGGTAACCCATTCAAACTCACGGGTGTCTCTTACATATAATCACGCCACATGCCAAGGTTATTGTTGTAATTCCAACGTCTCTTCAAACTGAAATAATGGATATGTGGGCTGTCCACCTAAGTCTGGGCTTAAATAAGGCTTGTAAGCCCAAAACTCAAACAGGTAACCCATTCAAACTCACGGGTGTCTCTTACATATAATCACGCCACATGCCAAGGTTATTGTTGTAATTCCAACGTCTCTTCAAACTGAAATAATGGATATGTGGGCTGTCCACCTAAGTCTGGGCTTAAATAAGGCTTGTAAGCCCAAAACTCAAACAGGTAACCCATTCAAACTCACGGGTGTCTCTTACATATAATCACGCCACATGCCAAGGTTATTGTTGTAATTCCAACGTCTCTTCAAACTGAAATAATGGATATGTGGGCTGTCCACCTAAGTCTGGGCTTAAATAAGGCTTGTAAGCCCAAAACTCAAACAGGTAACCCATTCAAACTCACGGGTGTCTCTTACATATAATCACGCCACATGCCAAGGTTATTGTTGTAATTCCAACGTCTCTTCAAACTGAAATAATGGATATGTGGGCTGTCCACCTAAGTCTGGGCTTAAATAAGGCTTGTAAGCCCAAAACTCAAACAGGTAACCCATTCAAACTCACGGGTGTCTCTTACATATAATCACGCCACATGCCAAGGTTATTGTTGTAATTCCAACGTCTCTTCAAACTGAAATAATGGATATGTGGGCTGTCCACCTAAGTCTGGGCTTAAATAAGGCTTGTAAGCCCAAAACTCAAACAGGTAACCCATTCAAACTCACGGGTGTCTCTTACATATAATCACGCCACATGCCAAGGTTATTGTTGTAATTCCAACGTCTCTTCAAACTGAAATAATGGATATGTGGGCTGTCCACCTAAGTCTGGGCTTAAATAAGGCTTGTAAGCCCAAAACTCAAACAGGTAACCCATTCAAACTCACGGGTGTCTCTTACATATAATCACGCCACATGCCAAGGTTATTGTTGTAATTCCAACGTCTCTTCAAACTGAAATAATGGATATGTGGGCTGTCCACCTAAGTCTGGGCTTAAATAAGGCTTGTAAGCCCAAAACTCAAACAGGTAACCCATTCAAACTCACGGGTGTCTCTTACATATAATCACGCCACATGCCAAGGTTATTGTTGTAATTCCAACGTCTCTTCAAACTGAAATAATGGATATGTGGGCTGTCCACCTAAGTCTGGGCTTAAATAAGGCTTGTAAGCCCAAAACTCAAACAGGTAACCCATTCAAACTCACGGGTGTCTCTTACATATAATCACGCCACATGCCAAGGTTATTGTTGTAATTCCAACGTCTCTTCAAACTGAAATAATGGATATGTGGGCTGTCCACCTAAGTCTGGGCTTAAATAAGGCTTGTAAGCCCAAAACTCAAACAGGTAACCCATTCAAACTCACGGGTGTCTCTTACATATAATCACGCCACATGCCAAGGTTATTGTTGTAATTCCAACGTCTCTTCAAACTGAAATAATGGATATGTGGGCTGTCCACCTAAGTCTGGGCTTAAATAAGGCTTGTAAGCCCAAAACTCAAACAGGTAACCCATTCAAACTCACGGGTGTCTCTTACATATAATCACGCCACATGCCAAGGTTATTGTTGTAATTCCAACGTCTCTTCAAACTGAAATAATGGATATGTGGGCTGTCCACCTAAGTCTGGGCTTAAATAAGGCTTGTAAGCCCAAAACTCAAATGGGTAACCCATTCAACCCCTCTCCATAGAATGTGACGACCTATGCTTCCATCACAAACAATTGCATGTCAATCCTTGCACATCATGAACTTCATATTTCGTTTATTTTTTCTTTAAAAAAGGCGGCTTACATTTTATGGAAGTGAGAATATATATCATATCTAGATTTTGGAGTTCGTGAATAACATTTGTATATCAAAAAATGTGAAATTGATGTATAAGTACATATTCTTTATCATATAATAACGTAATTCATATTATAATTATAAATCAATACAGTTTGAGACGTGAAAATTGAAATAAAAATTAATTTGGGATATATAATATTAATGAATTATCTACATGTGTCTTTATGACAAAAGTTAAGAATATTAATGGGCAAAAAAATTGATCATAGCAATATAATAAAAATTGTATTTCTTTTTTATTGTTTATAAATAAAGTGTATCAAAGCAATCAAAATTTTTATCCGTGGTTACCAGTTACCTTAACACAAAATAATCCAACATTAATGATATTCAATATAAAATCATTGCATTATTTTATTTTATTTTTTTTCTTAAAAAAATGATAGAGATGGGTCATAACCCAAAATTTTAAATCATTG